>NW_008669998.1:15679-25038 GCF_000695815.1 Acanthisitta chloris | reverse complement strand
CAGAGACAGATTGGATATGAGGAGAAATGTTTTCCCTGTTAGGGTGTTCAGGCACTGGGATAGGGAATTGCTCAGGGAGATGGTGGAGTCACCATCCCTGGAAGTGTTTAAGAGGCATCTGGATCTGACACGGGATGATATGGTTTAGGGTTTAAGGGTTCCAGCAGTGATAGGTTAATGGTTGGACTTGTTGATCTTAGAGGCCTATGCCAACCTTGATTCTAAGGTAAGGTCTTAGAATGTATGAGTCTAAGGTATGATTCTAAGACAGTAGGGTTTTTTGCATAGACTCAAGCATAGAAAGGCTAAGCAAGAATTAGCAACAGCTTAGCTGGAGGCAGCATCCTTACTTGTGATCCTCTTCAGGAAACACAAGAGCTCTGATTATTTATTCCAAAAGCACAGCCTGTGCTGAAATGCTGAAGCAAAGGTTCTGATTTTAAAAAAGAGAGAGAATGGAAATCTTTTGGAAATTCAGCATTTTTCACTTCAGAAAGAACTGATCAGGTTACACTGTTAAAAACTGCTCTAATATTTGGATTTCTTTGTGTTGTCTGGCAAGTTGTCACAATAGGCAGCTTCAAATGCCCTCAAGTAATTGCAAAAGAAACCCCATTATGAGACCCTGATGAGAGAAACTATTAAAATTGAATATACAGTTTGCTCTGATGAATCTCTCTACTTCATTTTTTGCAGCAAATAACATAGTTCCGAGTTGGTTTTCTAGCCTTTCACAACAAGTGTGAATTATAGGCCTATAAATTCACCCTTACTGTCAATTAAATTGAATAAACATTGTGTGAGTGAATTAGGATGAGGTACAAAACAATTCAATACCAGGGTTAGTTATTGAAGAGGGTTTTTAATGAACAGAAATTGATGTAATTAAAATAAATCTGCTTTTCAGGTTTCTCAAGTAGATGCCTCTGTAGCCATCCCTGCACAACACCCGAGCAAAGCAAACACTGGGCTCAAACTGCTGGATTTCCTCAGATTAAATGGGAGTTTCCTGCTCTCTGGGATTCCAGAGAGGAGCAAGGCTGGAGGATGAGGCCTACTTAAATGTTTTTTAAAGGAATGTATCTTACAGTCATAGTGTGTTAAGGGGTTGGAATAGAGCTTAGAGATCCTCCCATCCCTGCACAACACCCGAGCAAAGCAAACACTGGGCTCAAACTGCTGGATTTCCTCAGATTAAATGGGAGTTTCCTGCTCTCTGGGATTCCAGAGAGGAGCAAGGCTGGAGGATGAGGCCTACTTAAATGTTTTTTAAAGGAATGTATCTTACAGTCATAGTGTGTTAAGGGGTTGGAATAGAGCTTAGAGATCCTCTGTTCCCCTGCCCTGCCCTGGGCAGGGACACCTCCCACCAGAGCAGGTTGCTCAAAGATTTAGCCAACCTGGCTGTGAACACTGCCAGGGTTGGGGCAGCCACAGCCTCCCTGGGCAACATGTGCCAGTGTCTCATCACCCTCACAGGGAAAACTTTTTTCCTAATATCTAACCTAAATTTCCCCTCCTTCAATTTGAATCCATTAGTCCTTGTCCTGTCATTGCAATTCCTAACACAGAGTCCCTCTGCAGCTTCCCTGGAGCCTCTTGAGCTCTGAGGTCTCCACACAACCTTCTCTTCTCCAAAAGAAGGGAATGTAATAAAGAAGATTAAAAAAAAAGAGAATGTAATAAACAAGATAATAATTCAGCAGTTTGTTAAATTCAGTTTTCAAATTTCCCCTCCTTCAATTTGAATCCATTAGTCCTTGTCCTGTCATTGCAATTCCTAACACAGAGTCCCTCTGCAGCTTCCCTGGAGCCTCTTGAGCTCTGAGGTCTCCACACAACCTTCTCTTCTCCAAAAGAAGGGAATGTAATAAAGAAGATTAAAAAAAAAGAGAATGTAATAAACAAGATAATAATTCAGCAGTTTGTTAAATTCAGTTTTCCCCCTCACCTTACCTTCTTACAGAATGAAACAAGTAAATACAAAAGCCTTTCAACATTACTCTTTAGAAGCTCTTAGTGACTAGTTGGTCACTTCTATGAATTCTGGGGTTTGGGAGTTATGATAGTCATATATCAGGACCACATTTAAGACCAACTTGCAAAGTGAGAAAAGCTGAAGCTCCTCTCAGGTCTTTCAGAACCTTCTCTTCTACCTTCTTACAGAATGAAACAAGTAAATACAAAAGCCTTTCAACATTACTCTTTAGAAGCTCTTAGTGACTAGTTGGTCACTTCTATGAATTCTGGGGTTTGGGAGTTATGATAGTCATATATCAGGACCACATTTAAGACCAACTTGCAAAGTGAGAAAAGCTGAAGCTCCTCTCAGGTCTTTCAGAACCTTCTCTTCTCCAGGCTGAACAGCCCCAACTCCCTCAGCATGTCTTCAGAGGGGAGATGCTCCAATCCTCTTAGCAACTTTGTGGCCTCCTCTGGACTTACTTCAAGTGCAAGTTAATGCATAATAATAGCTACCTTGTGCTTTTCTTGTAACTTCTGCTGTTACAAGATCTCCCTTTCTCTCCCTCTTCATGTTCCTAAAACAATAGCAATAGGCTCACCAACATTTTTGACTGCTTAAAGACCACCTGGACCAGCAGATACCAGGTAGGGCTAATAGTAAATCACACAGTGCAGAAAAATAAAGCACAGAGCTAAAGAAGCTCAGTTGGAATATATTAGAGCATTTTAAACAGATTAACAATAAAATTATCACTAATCCTTGACACTTGAGTACTACACTGTGATGGTGACAATCCCTAGTGGGATGGTGTGTGCATAGCCAGAGCTGCTGTCTTAAATTGCCCTAAGCTCACCCCACAAGGACCCTGTGGTTAGCATATGCATCCTGCTGGCTAAATAAAGGTTATTGTGCTGATTGCACAATTCAGTTCTCCAGATTGCTCTGCAAAGAGCATTTGGCTTTAGAGCACAGGTAATGCATAAGGAAAAACATCCATCTGACAGCAATTCCTCTCACCTTCACTTGGGCTCATCTAGGTTCCCAACCTGAAGCTTCATTGCCTCTGGCAGGTATATTCTCCAAACCAGCTTCCATTTCAGGAGTTCTCCTCCACATGGCAAAATTATTCAGAGGAAGGATATTTTTTGTGTGCAACAACATCATTGACAATTAGTGCCTTGGGCACCCCCTCTGCAGAGAGAGGAATTTCACTCTGTGGATAAATAAAGACCTTAAGTCTCCAGGGCCCTCAGCCTTTAACAAACAATAAATGCAAGCACCAGTGTAGAAGGGAATATAAATCAAAACAGCTACTTGATGGGCCCTTCTTCATAACACAATGTATATTTATCTCCAAGAAAAGTAGGCCCAGCAGCTAGCAGACCCTACCAAATTCCCACACAACGTGCCATTGTCTACAGCTCTTAGAAAGGTAAAACATGCTTGAATAGATGTTGGTGTTCTTAACACTAGAGACTCACAGAAAGGAAATCACAGCACACCATTTCTCCTGAGGCACTACAAACCATTGTTCCTTTTAATTGCAGGCCTAAGATTTCAAAACATTGCCAGGGCCTTGATGAGTTGGTTTGCAAATTGGCAGTATCCCAACCAGTGGTTTAGGCTCTGTGGCACAATCTGTGCAGTCCTTAACTCTCAATGCACATGTCTCTCCACCCTTAGGAGATGGTGGCTTTGATAAAAGGATAGAGCTGGGAAGGATGATTCCTTGATTTACAGAATGCTTTTAGAGTTTAGCTCAGCTCTTTTCACTGGATAATTTTCCCCCCCCCCCCTTCTCTCTGATTTTTCAAGGTTATTAACTCAATGCCTTTGTACTTGGTACAAATTCCTCTGAATTTGAGCTCACAATGACTCACAGCAGGAAGGCACAGAGAGAGCTACCACCAGAAACCTCCTCCCTGGGGAAACTTCACAATGCTGCCTATTATTTAGTAACTTGAAATGCTGCCTTAATGGCTCACACCTCTCAAGCATCTCCTTCTTTCATCTGTTCACCCCAGGGACTGAAGCCATGGAGATGTATCTCCACTCCCTGTATCCTAACCTGCCCACTGGCAAGGTGTATCAAGGGGTTGGAGCTGCCAATCTCCAGAGTGCAGCTGTGACTCCCAACACTGGGGTTTGGTGAGCTCCAAAGCTCAGTTCAGCCTTGTATTCACCCACCACTGAAAGCCTGGAAAATTATTAGATAAAACCAGTGCATCTTAGGGGAGTATTAAATTTGGGGATGTTTTCCTTGGTCATAGTCTTCCCTCTAAACCCCATAATCAGTGGAGAAGACACTCCAGAGGCTTTGACTGTGCTGCAGTGCAGGTTAAAAGCTTCTCTGCTGATGCTTAGTAGAAATATACCTTCCTTAGCAGTGGATCTCTCTTATTGCAGTTTAAAGTTGTCCATTCCTCCTTGCACTCTCATACATTATTTACTCAGCAGAAGAGGATAAATAGTAGGGATATCCACCCACAAAGGTCTGGAAGGAAGTTGACTGCCCCAGACCCATTAGTGGTGACAACAATACAGACCACTCTGCTTCCATGTGGGCTGTAGCCCTGCAAGCTTGAAGACAGAGAAGGCTGACAACAGGATACAGGACCATTACATGCTACTGGCAAGTCCTCAAACTAACCTACCAGTCATTTAAATCTATCTCTTGTTCCTTCCAAATGTCTCTCTTCCCAGGTGAAATCCAATACCATGCACTGACTCACAAATAGCTACTCATTTCAAGAACTCTTTCACCTGAATCTTTTGTTAGAGACTTCTAAGGAAAACACTGGGTAATAGAAAGTGTAGATGAAATGACAAGTTGAACTGATTGCACACAATAAACAAAGCACCTGGGGCTTCAGTGTGCCACAGCTTTGTTTGGATGAACAGGATAATGATGGAAGCCTAGCAGTGGCTCAAGATTACAGGCTACTACTCAGTTCTTCTATTAAATTCAACATGTGATGCTGAGTATGTCTCCTTGACTCTCAATTTCATTTTTTTTTCCCCTTGACACATTTGCTTCTGTGTTATCCATCTGCAAGAGAAGGAGCACAGAAGAAAGACTCTCTTCTTCCACAGATTTCTCTCTCTTATCTAGCCTTAGCACCATAATCCCTTGTTGGAATATCTACTAATTGTCTTAACACGTATACAACTATTATTAATAGTAATTATAAGACTAGAAATAATGTATTTTACAGTTTTGTGGCCCATAGAGCTCTTTTTTGCAGTTCAGACATTAGTCACAAGATGATAATGGTGAGATCCAACCCCTGTGATGACTTGACACAGGGTCCTGGGTGACTGCTCCCAGCAAAAATTGTTGTTTATAAGGTACCATAGAGATGGCATCAATGTACTAAGAAAAATATATTGAATTAATTGAATTCAACCAACCAGCCCCAAGAACAGAAAGGAGAAAGCTTGTCTCTACCAGGAGAGTGTCTAGTTGCCTTTCCAGTTAGCACTGGAAGACAAACCCTCCTCAGGAAGTGCAGGGCACACACGGAGATCAGGTTATACTCTTGCTTTTTCATCACTTCACGGGATGAGACAAGTGGAAACATAGAAAATGGGGAACTTTTTTCTACCCACACCCACTTTAGCAATCTAAGAATAGCAGAGAGTAGTTTTACCACTTTCCAGCCTGGATTGCTCCCCCCCCACAGGGCTAAACACCCGCAGAATACATGTCAGGTGGACATAGATCTTTCCAGACAGGCAGAAGGAGATGAGATATGTGCAAAGTGGAACAGGCTGTGGGTTTCCTGTAGGATCTCAGCTGTCCCCACAGCCGAGCACATCTCTTCCTCAGGAACCATCCTAGTGTCTGGCCACGGGTCCTGGGAGCTGTCACCTGCTCCTGGGGGCTGAGCTCTGGTCTAATCCCACATGGATCAGTGGTGGATCTGCAGCTTTTCATCAGCTTGGAGCGGCTGCTTCTGATTGACTCCGTGTGGGTAGTGCTCAACTCCAGCAGGTGGATAGGGGACCATAACCTCTGTATGGTTCTATAGCTCAGCAGCTCCACGGAGATCCTGCTGCTGCTGCTGCTGCTGCTGCAGTTTGACCCCCAGCATTAGTGCTTTGCTCTTCCTTGGTGACAGATGGGGTCAAGATTGGGGGGCTCTGCAGCCTTGCAGCACCTTGGACCTTCTGCTTCTGGTTGACCCTATGGTCACAGCGCTTACTGTGTCCTTCGGGGCCGACTAGCTCGTCTCTGCAGACTTTCTCCTTCCCAGCTGCATAGAGCTGGTGCTGCTGCTGCTGCAGGGTGTCCTGTCCTTGTGTTTTCCCTCTCCCATCCCTGGGTCCATGTCTGGCCTCAGCAGCTCCATTTCAAGGCACTGGGGAGCCTCTCTGGCCCTGGCAGTCCTGGCTCCACCTGCAACTCCATCAGGTTCATCCTGCTGCCCCCCCACATCTCTCTCTGTCTTACCACCAGCTGCTTGAGATTCTGGTGGGTTTGGATGGGCCAGGGGAAATGCTTCTTGTAACTGACATTCCTGTGTGTGAACCTGCTGTGGCAGAGCTGCATGACTGCCCTTCTCAATGCCTTGAGTGTCCTCCTCTGCAGGGCTATGTTTCTGCACAGCCAACACTTTGGCTTCCCCGGGATCTCTGCAGGAAGCACAGGAGTTATGCACCACATGCCCAACCCAAACTCACACCCCCAGCTCAGTCCAGAGCACAAGAGCCAAGAGGAGAGGTAGCACCACCAGCAGAGATGGCACCAGCTCAGCCATAGAGATCACAGAGCACCAAGCCGTGAGTGCATTCATGAGCTCCATGGCACCAGCACAGAGATGAGGAAGATGAGGATCCTCAGTGACCTGTGTGGTTGCAGTGATGGATCCCAATCCTGCTGAGTTGTCAGAGGCTGAGTCTGTCGTGTGCTGCCAGTGAGTCGCTGCCACTGCCGTGCCCAGTGCCGACCGACTGCTCCTGTGGGGCCACAGGGCCCTTTGAATCCCAGCAGGGGACAGGACCCTCTGTGACATCAGCACAGGGAGGGAGAGTCCTCTGTGCCAACAGAAGCCCTTTGTGGCCCTCAGGAGCTCTCAGCAGCCCAAGGGAACTCCTCGAGATCCAGAGATGCCTTAGGCTGTGACATTCTAGGTTCCCCTGCTGAGCCCTTGGGGGTTCCTGAGTCAGTGATGTGGCACCAAGTCCATGTGACATCACCAATGTCTTTGCAACTGCTGTTGCATCTGTCATTGGTGTGTTGATTTGAACATGGTCATCAACTAAATCTCTGGGCAGCAGCAGTCGTGGGGTCACTGCTGGCTCCTCACTGCAAGGCAGACCCTGAGGGGCTGGAGGTGTCCAGGGAAGGGAATGGAACTGGGGAATGTCTTGTGCTTCTGCCCAGCTGGAAATGTGCCATGGGTGGACATTGGGCACAGTCACCATGACAAGCTGAGTTTTGGGTGCCCAGGAAAGCAAGGAGGGGGTTGTGCTGCCCTGCTGTGTTTGGGGTTTAGGGGAAGGGAATTTGGGACTCCTCTGGCCAGTGATGGGAGAGAGAACACAATTCTCAGCAGGTTTAACAAGAAATTGTTTTTTCCTGATAAACTTTGGGTCATTTTTCCTTCTAAAGATTGGGTGGGATAAGGCACTTGGTAAAAGGGAACTCTCAACTTCACAGCATCCAAAGCCAGAGCGAACTGTCGGTCAGCACAGCTGAAAGCTCCTCTTCCCCAGGCTGAGCCCCTCCAGGTTAGCGTGTCTGGAGGTGTCTGGATATGACACTGGAGGATATGGTTTAGGGGTCCATCTGGGTCATTTTTCCTTCTAAAGATTGGGTGGGATAAGGCACTTGGTAAAAGGGAACTCTCAACTTCACAGCATCCAAAGCCAGAGCGAACTGTCGGTCAGCACAGCTGAAAGCTCCTCTTCCCCAGGCTGAGCCCCTCCAGGTTAGCGTGTCTGGAGGTGTCTGGATATGACACTGGAGGATATGGTTTAGGGGTCCATCTGTCACAGGTTAATGGTTGGACTTAATTAGAGGTCTGTTAGCGTGTCTGGAGGTGTCTGGATATGACACTGGAGGATATGGTTTAGGGGTCCATCTGTCACAGGTTAATGGTTGGACTTAATGATCTTAGAGGTCTCCTCCAGCTTTGATTCTATGTGGGTCCACAAACACCACAGTTCCTGAGATAAGTGAGATCTCAGGATTTAGGAATGAAGCCCCGAAAGTGCAGCAATTTGGCAAAACTCCAAGGCAAAACTCCTCAATATTGAAAAACCTATTGCAAAAAACAACTGCCCAGTGAAGGAGGTCAAGGTCTTATCATGGACTTTTCTCCTTCATTGCACAGAGGTGTACAGATTATCTTTCCCTTTAGTATGAGTTCTACCTTTTCCATGTGATCACACGACAGGCTGAGTGAAGCTTTACCCAAAACAACACAACTTTCAAGCCTGGCTGCATCTCAGCACGGAGTAACATGTGCCCTGGCACAGCACCACCAGCAGCCTATTGGCAAGAGGCAGCTGGATTAGGCATAGATCAAATTAACAGAGGGTGGAGAAGGAATATCCTCCCTTCCCCAAGGACATGTTAGAAAGGCTTTGGAGCGAAACAGATGAGCACACCCACAAGCTAAGCTGTACCCTGTCCTGGGCCAGCTGCAATGCTATCCCCCAGCCCCAGCCTTCAGTTCTCCTGGGCACTGAGCCAGCATCCCATCCTACTGCTGTGCAGAGGGAGAAAGGTTCCTTAGGCTCCCTAAGCCTCTTCTTGAGTCTGTACTACAGCCCTGAGCTGGACTGACACTACTCACGTCTCTTCTGCTCAGCATAATCCCTCAGCTAATTGCTGGCTGGGAGAGGCACCTCTCTCCCCATGCATGAGGCAGTGCTTGGAACATGAATATTTCATAACTGAATACAGACTTTTCAAAAATGATTAACACATTTCTGTAATCCACGTTCAAGGATTGCTGTAAAATAAGGCAGAGCTGCATTTTCAGGGCCTCTCTTTCCACTCTCAACCTGATCCTGACAGTATTTAAAGCATGTAGCTACAGTCTTATTATGCAGCATTAATACAACAGATCTCAAGGATATTTATCGACTGCTGAGAAGCAGTTTGAAATGGTTCCTTGACTCCCATTAGATTCTCCACTAAGGTAACATTTCCCAGGAGTTTATTTGAGAGCTGCATTTTCAGGGCCTCTCTTTCCACTCTCAACCTGATCCTGACAGTATTTAAAGCATGTAGCTACAGTCTTATTATGCAGCATTAATACAACAGATCTCAAGGATATTTATCGACTGCTGAGAAGCAGTTTGAAATGGTTCCTTGACTCCCATTAGATTCTCCACTAAGGTAACATTTCCCAGGAGTTTATTTGTATTTCAGAACACACTG
>NW_008669998.1:0-15631 GCF_000695815.1 Acanthisitta chloris | reverse complement strand
CAAGGGATAATTTACCCATGCAAATAGCTCAATGAATTCATTTGGTTCTTTGAAAACGCTGGTTAAATAAAGCTTTTCAGGGAAACAGAGTCTGTTTCAATTTATCTTCGTTGAAACTAGGGCTATAAATCTCTTCAGTTTCCTTTATTGATCTTAGACAAAATTACAAATATAAATTACAGCTGCTGCAAATTAAATGTTCTAATGACTGTGTTTGAAAGCAAATGCAAGAGCATCAATAACACATTAGATAAGACACAGTGAGAATAGCAGAAAGATACAATTCCCTGGGGAAAGCAAAGGATTTCTGGGGAAACTCACAGCCAGGGGGTCCTTTCTCCCACGACCAGATTCTCCTCATATCTCTGATTGATTCATAAAATTAGCTGCACCAGATCCACAGGTCTTGTAGATGGTTTGATACACCCATCCAGAAAACTCAGGTTTTCGATTGGTTTCACAGAACCACAGAATAATCAGAGTTGGAAGGGACCCTTGAGGATCATCTAGTCCAACTCCTGGCCCTGCACAGAACATCCCTGAGAATCACACCCTGTGCCTGAGAGCATTGGCCAAACACTCCATGAGCTCTGTCAGGCTTGGGGTTGTGACCACTGCCCTGGGGAGCTGTTCCAGTGCCCAAACACCCTTTGGAGGAAGAACCATTATCCAATACCCAACCTAAACCTCCCCTGACACAACTTCAGACCATTCCCTCAGGTCCTGTCACTGGCTGCCAGAGAGAAGAGGTCAGTACTTCTCCTCCACTCCCTTCCATGAGGAAGTTGTATACAGTCTCCCCTTAGACTTCTCCAGGCTGAACAGATGAGGTGACCTCAGCCACTCCCAATGTGGCTTCCCCTCAAGGCCCTTCACCATCTTTGTTGCCTCCTTTGGACACTCTCTAAGAGCTTAATGTCTTTCGTCTGTTGTGATCAGTCCAACAGCCATGAAGAGGGTTGTGCTTCGAAGTTTTTCGTATGGAGTACTGGCAGGATTTGGCTGAAACTGGATTGAAAACCAGCAAGTTTGTACACTGGGCCAAGACAAGAATCCAATACTGGCACATGATACTGAATCACTCTAGTCAAAGATAAAATACCTATGCTGTAATATTTCAGCCCATGCTGAAATACAGACATACATGATCATATATAGAAATAGAAATCATATATGATTTCATATATTTCTATATTCAGATTGGATGTTAGGAAAACTGTTTTCCCTGTCAGGGTGTTCAGGCACTGGAATATTGCCCAGGGAGGTGGTGGAGTCACCATTCCTGGAAGTGTTTAAGAGGTGTCTGGAGGATATGGTTTAGGGTTTAGGGGTTCCAGCAGTGATAGGTTAATGGTTGGACTTGATGATCTTCGAGGTCTCCTCCAACCTTGAGGATTCTGTGATTCTATATCTCCATATTAATTGTCCTGCCAGTATTCTTCCCTCTTGAGCTCACTAAGAGCCCTGGCCACAGGGTCATGCTTTACAAGGGCAAATATCAAGTGATGCTGTTTCGGGTACAATCCATTTCTCATGAAGAAGTTCCTATTTCACCAAACAGCATTATCATCACTTTTCTACACTGCTGACACTTAGACCCTTAAGCACAAAGGTATCTGTTTACCAGGTCATGAAATTGCAAGCATAATATCAGTGACTGTGCTCTGCTCGATAAAACCATCAAACATATCATTTTGCTGCTTACTGAGCTTTAAAAACAGCCCAGCACTGGAAAGGAGACAACATTCTTGTTACCATCAAAGTGTTTCAAAATACCTACATTTCTGCCTGTGATCTGTGGACATGCATTTTCCCTTCACTCTCACTCTGCCAGTCCTTTCTGCTGCAAACAGCACAGCAAATAGCCAAGAAAACTGATTCCTTTTATGCTTTTATAAATTTTCTATGATCACAAAGCCTCTCTGAATAAGTACATCTGTGTGTAGTCAAGGTATTAACACTCCTACAAATTGGATGCAGTAGGCACCTTGGTAACTAGACAAATGAGCTCTGCATTTCTCCAGAGAGAAATGCATGACATGAGCACAGGAAATCCTGTTGTCTTTGCAGCTCACAGAACTAATTGTTTCTAAGCAGAATTCAGCTGGGTTGATAGACACCATTGATTCAGGGCCTCACAGCCATTCAAAGTGTTGCAAGTGAAAGTCTTTGCTTGTAAATGTCTCATAAATGGCAGCTTTGCCTGAAACTGGGTTGACTGGGGAAACCAGAAAGTCTCTGCACACTGGGCCAAGCAGGAATCCAATAGTGGCATGAGGTGCAGGTCTGCCAGATCCTCCCAGCCTGTAAGTTGTCCCATAGATGGAACTTCTATGTGCTTACAGTGGGCAGTAGACCTTGATTTTGTCTTCCCTCATTATATAGCCTAAGAAGAAAACAGCTGAAGCAGAAATCTTGGCCCTACTGCTTGTTCCCTGGTGTCAGCCAAGCTGCTGCTGAAGAGAAACCTCCCAGACACCTACTGCCATTGGCATCTCTGTGTTTTTGAAGGAATAAATTAGACTATTTTTTTCCTTAACATAAAAGCATTGAGTTCCCCAAATCCTTGTGATGATTCAGGCACCATTTGCTGGTTTAACGGGTGAAATTAGTGGACATCCCAGTCATATTCTAAGCCTCTTGTCAATAAGGTAGACCTGTGCCTTCAAGGGCATGGATGGACTCTGATCTAGGGATAGTGTTTTTGACATTCTTTTTTGTCCTTCACTGAATATCAGATTGTGGAGTTTCAGTCATGATTTACTTTGACCTTTAGTTGTGTTTAATGTTTTCAGATTCCAAAACTTGACACTCCAACAAGAAGAATTCAAGCAAACATCAGCCAGGAAGCTAAACATCTGCACAGGACAGGCAGATCTCATAGTGAACTGGTTAAAACCATCACCTTGTGGACAGCCTAGAAAGATTCTCCCTACTTCAACCTCAAGTTGCCCAAGACAGGATCATCTTCTGCCTTAACACTGCTGTTTTATACTGATTCACTCTCAAAATCCCCAGGTGTTGTATCCAGCTCTTTTGGGTAATAGTGCTGTACCCACCTGGCATTGGGAAGACTTTTCTCCTCTCTGTTAATGTTGGTCAGCCCAAGCTACTCTGTGTGTATCCATGTCCAAGTTTCAGTGAGTCTCTTCCATGGGAATGTTCTGCACAAATCATTTGCTTGGTGTAAATTTAGCTGAGAGAATTAGCAACATCCCACAGTAAATGCTGTAATTTCAGCGTTAAATGGCAAAGAGGCAATTACAAAGAGCAGGTTAAATATCTTTCACAATGCCCAAAAGCTATAAGGCTTGAAATGTTTGCTCTTGGAATTGTAACAGGGTGTGGGTAATAGGGAAACAGAGTGGAAAGAGCTGGACCCCTGATCCTTTTTCTGCAGTTATTTGCAGAAGGGAAAATCACAGCCTTTGTGTTCAAACCTCTCCTGGAGCTTTGCAGGCAAAAGAAACATGAAAACCTCTTTGATTAGGTTTAAATATTTCAGAGAGGTGCCCAGACTTTGGAAGTTTAATTACCTTAAGCCATGAGAGGGCAGAGAATAAGGGCAGTGACAAAGAGAAAGAAAAGGAGAAAAATGAACTTTTTTCCAGGACAAGGGAATGTTACTATTTATGAACCTGCAAGAGAATTAGAGCTGAAATAATTAGACAGAAAAAGATATTTTAATTAATGATGGTAATTCTTAGGAAAGGAACCAGACTGCCCATTCTGGAAACTGCCAGTTCCTTTTATCCACAGTGTCCATCCAATCTCAAGGAGGCTATTTCAAAGATCCCCCAGCACAGGACATTAGCCTGAGCTGAGAGGTTCAGTGGCTGATTGCTCATACATCTTGACTTTTGCTGCAGCTGAACTTTGCAACATGAATAGTTGCTCACTCAATCAATTCCATGGTACTAGCAGATCTTTTGACATGGGCCAATTGATTTCTAATGGCTTGGATCAGCTTAGAGCAATGACCAAGAGTCATCAAACCTACTGAACTAAATATAGAGTCCCACAGGTTCAAATGTCCAGTCCATCAGGGTCTGAACCTGAGGAAGTCACAGCAAATGGATCATCACTTTGCTCTAATACCTAAATAACCTTTAAAAAAGCACCTCAAAATGCAACAAAACACCCCAAAACCAAAGAAAAAGAACCTTTCACTCAGATCTGCTCATTCTGTTTAGACATCAGTCACTTTATCCCAGTCCTTCTGAGTGCCATAGCTGCTGGGGACATGAGGAGTCACATTTAGTGAAGAGCAGCAGCTGCAGGATTTGGTTCTGAGTTGGAAGAAGATGTGGAAGATTGAGGTTTTTAGTGGTTGTTAGTAAAATCCTGGAGGAATGAGACATTAGCAGGAGCCTTTCGCTCTTTCCTTTGCATCCTTTTGCAGCTGGAGGGAGAATTCCTCCGCCCAGAAGTACTGAGAGGACTAGGAGATTTGAGGTAGAAGACAAACTAGCCTGACTTGTCCCTGCAAATGTGATTTCTCCTCCTCGTTGGCTAACCAACACAGCTGATTTAAGCTAAACACCTCAGTGCAGTTCTCATAACATCCTATGGCAAAGCAAGCAATGATTTTCACTACTTGGGCTTAATATGAAATAGATTAAGTCACATGTCTCAAATTCACTTTAACATGAGTATTTCTATTACCTGGGTCAGAGAGCCTATGCAGTCACCCTCCAAAAGGCTCTGTTATTAATTCAGCAATTATAGCTTTCTGGTGGCAGGAAATCCTCAGTGCTTGAGCTGGGCCTGGAAAGCTGTAATTCTGAATGGGACATGACATGAATTACTGCCTTGCTGTAATTTTTCAGCTTTGCATGCATTTTCACTGCATATATTAAAAATACAGCAAGTAATTCACTTTTAATTATGCAAATTCAAAGACAGGAAGACAAGAGATGGATGAGGTTTTAAATGCCTGCTCTGCCTGACCACCTGGGGTTAGCACAGAAAATCCACCAGCTAATCAGGTAACCTGGTCCACCACAATCCTGCTTGCCTGGGTGTGCATAGAATGACCTCTTTTGAGTATTCTGCATCATTCCAAGAGCATTCAGAACCTGAAGATTTTTCTAGTGAGGGTGGTGAGACACTGTCCCAGGTTGCCCAGGGAGGCTGTGGCTGCCCCAACCCTGGCAGTGTTCACAGCCAGCTTGGATAAAGCCAAAGTGAATTTAACAAAAAGCTGAATTTTATCTTCTTTATTACATTCTCTTCTTTTGGAGAAGAGAAGGTTGTGTGGAGACCTCAGAGCAACCTGCCAGGAGCTGAAGGGGCTCCAGGGAAGCTGCAGAGGGATCTGTGTTAGGAACTGCAGGGACAGGACAAGGAGAAATGGGGAGAAATTGAAAGAGGGAAATTTAGATTAGATCTTAGGAAGAAGTTTTTTCCTGTGAGTGTGGTGAGACACTGGCCCAGGTTGCCCAGGGAGGCTGTGGCTGCCCCAACCCTGGCAGTGTTCACAGCCAGGTTGGCTAAAGCCTTGAGCAACCTGCTCTGGTGGGAGGTGTCCCTGCCCAGGGCAGGGGGTTGGGGCTGGATGATCTCTAAGCTCCATTCCAACTCCTTAACAAACTCTGAATCTATGAATATTGATATCAGACCCATAGTATGCATCACAAGTCTGTGAGTCTGTTGCAAAGGAAAGGAAATAAGGTCCACTGCTCTCCATGACATTTTTGTTAAGTTGTAAGATAGCAAATGCAAGTAATGATGGCTTGTTAAAAGTCTAGTAGCTGTATCTAATAGCTGCAGTGTTCGCCGTGGTAATTACAGAGGCGAGAGAGTGCTGAACATGTGTAAAAAGGGAATAATTGGAGTAGCAGTAATGCAAAAGCTTCTCCAAGCCTAGAGCAATTGTTATTTTGCCCTCCTACTGATGTGCTACTTATCAAGGATACAGTGGTTAGCAACCAGCTCTCTTTAATGAATGCTAAACTCAGGTGTTTTCTATCCCAGAAACCCCAAGGCTTCATATCCTGTGTGGCCATAGTTTAGGACACAGAGGAAAAATTACTCAGGCACCTTATTGCCTTGCCCTGAAAGATTCCATCTGCCTCTTTTCCTGGAAGAACTTTCAAGCAAGCACATTAGCAATGCAAATCTCCAACAACCTACTGAAAAGAGGGTGCAAAAGAAGGTGCTCACAAGGCACTGCTGCTCTGAGTTCTTCACATTAATATTTACCAACCAGGTGGAAACTTTTCATTTGCTCTAATCTCTTCATTCTCCTCTTCCCACCCAGAGATGTCTCACTGCTAGTTTCAGTCTTGCTTCTTTAAAGGTGGT
The DNA here is from genome assembly GCF_000695815.1 of Acanthisitta chloris. NCBI lineage: Eukaryota > Metazoa > Chordata > Aves > Passeriformes > Acanthisittidae > Acanthisitta > Acanthisitta chloris. The sequence continues at coordinate 9,325 of NW_008669998.1, read as the reverse complement.
TTCTTGCAGCTTCCTCAGCAGCTATTCCTTGTGCTGAATTCTTTCAGTGCTTTCCTGGATGCCTATTACATAGATTCAAAAGCAGAAATCTCCCTGAAGAGGAGTGGGTGGTTTAAGTGTTTTTTTTTCTGTCATGTCCTTGGCATTGCCATTACAAATCTCACTCAGATCTGGTATCTGCCCTGCAACCCTGAAATTTAGCCTTATTCTCAAGCTGTTTGAAACTCGGAGCTCTATTTTGGCATACTTGCTGATCATAGCCTTTGTCAGTCTAGCCAGAATTGAGCATTGTCTTCACCTTGCAGCTTCTGTAGGAACCTTAGTCATGTATTAGTCATTTGTGGGTTTGACAACTACAACTTCTCTTAAAATTGTGTTCAATTCCTGCTCTTCACAGGGTGAAGCACACAGTAAGTTCCCTTACCTGTTTATCTGCTTTACTTTTACAAAGATCATAGAATCGTAGAATTTTAGGGGTTTAGATTATTTGGCCCCATCCCCCTGCCCTGGGCAGAGACAAATCCCACCAGAGCAGGTTGCTCAAGGCTTTAGCCAACCTGGCTGTGAACACTGCCAGGGTTGGGGCAGCCACAGCCTCCCTGGGCAACCTGGGCCAGTGTCTCACCACCCTCACAGGGAAAACTTCTTCCTGATGTCTAATCTAAATTTCCCTCTTTCAATTTCTCCCCATTACTCCTTGTCCTGTAACTGCAGTTCCTAACTTCTCTCTGTCTCATCATGGAACACTTTTGTCTAGATCTGACACAACATCTGAACACATTGTGTCTCTCTAAACTCACCACCAAAGTGGCCTCAGATCATGGAGCTATAGAAGAGAGACACTGTCTTTCTGCTACAGTAGGAAAAGTAGCTCTTTACTCACTGTGAACAGAAGAGCTTGAATTTCTTTACTTCTCTTTGCTAAAGGAAAAGCTGATTCTTATTTATAATCAGAAGGAAATGAAACCACAAAATGAGATGTTGACATTGTGATCAAGGATTTGTTTTAAACTCCAGAATAAAGTACAAACCATATCTTGGCTTGACAGAGATGAAAGACTTGCATGGATTCTTCTATTCTCATCTGATATCACCACTATGTACCAGTGGTTCTTATACCTCTTAAAATTCATTCTGCAACACACATCTGCTGCTGGTTCTACAAAGCAAAGACTGTCTAAAGATCAGCTTGGAATGAGAATCAGTTTAACCCCACTTACTTTTTTCATGTCAGTGTGGTATCACAAAGTTCACTTCTAAACTTGCATGTTAAGTAAAGCAGTTAATTGTGCAGCTGTACTGGGTTTAGACATAAAAGGCAGAATTAATAACAGGTTTAAAGAAAAGGCTTAGAATAGGAGTTGTGAACACAGAATAAGGGTTAGTGTGAGTTAATGGAAGCTTGTAAATAGAAAGCATGTTTAGTCAGAGAATCATAGACTCATCAAGGTTGGAGGAGATCTCTAAGATTATCAAGTCCAACTGTTAACCCTAAATCCTAAACCATATCCTCCAGCATCAGATCCAGATACCTCCTAAACACCTCCAGGGATGGTGACTCCACCTCCTCCCTGGGCAATCTATTGCAGTTAAGTCTGGATTTAGCTATGAAAGTCAAACCATAAACATCTCATCCACGCACACAAATCAACCCTGACTTGGGATAACATTACATGGTCTTGGTCTCCCTGTGCATGTGTTCCCTTTGCAGGACCTTTCCAGGCAGGTAGGAAACCTGTCTGCAAAGTGACTTGACATGCACATCTGCACCTCTCAGTTAATCCTGGGCTGTTGTTTGCATCTGCTCTGTCCTGCATCACATCACAACAGCCTTTCCTTGTCTTACCTGTGGAATTTTAATTCAGAGATTTAAATGAATCTAACTTGACTCCAGGCAAGAGGCCAAGCCCTGTGACCCAGAATTTGGTTTATGAACACACTGTGAGCTGAATTGTGCAAGGTTTGTGTGGCTTTAGTTACCTGTTTCCAGAGACACTTGAATATGCTTAAGTGAACTTCCATGTTTCTAATTTTCACTCTTCTTATCAAGAGAATTGTGCACTTTGGGTTTCTTCTGCTGGCTTCAAATACTTCCTGAGGGGTGAATGGCAATGAAGTTCAGTTTATAGTAAAGAATGTGCCTTGTTAAAGTGTATTTATGTGTTTAATTGACACCAAGTCATAGAGTAATAGAATCATCAAGGTTGGAGGAGACCTCTAAGACCAACAAGTCCAACCATTAACCTGTCACTCCTGGAAGCCTTGAACCCTAAACCAGATCCTCCAGTGCCAGATCCAGATGCCTCTTAAACACTGACAGGGATGGTGACTCCACCACCTCCCTGGGCAATATTCCTGTGCCTGAACAACCTAACAGGGAAGAAATTGTTCCTAACATCTAATCTGCCTCTGCCCTGTCTCAAGGCCATTCCCTCTATCCTCTCCCTGCAGCCATGGCAGGGCACACATCCCCCACCTCTCTCCAACCCCTGTCAGGGAGTTACAGAGAGCCATGAGGTCACCCCTGAGTCTCTTCTCCAGGCTAACCAACCCCAACTCCCTCAGCCCTTGCCCATGTGCTCTAGCCCTTTGCTGCCCTCGTTGCCCTTGGCTGGACTCACTCCAGTGCCTCAATGGCCTTTTTGCAGTGAGTGCCCAAAGCTGAGCACAGCACTGAGCTGGGACCTCCCCAGTGCCCAGTGCAGGGAGATGAGCACTGCTCTAATACTTGGTTTAAAGATAGGACTGTTTGTTATTGATCTGAATGACTTATCCCTATGATAGATAGAAAATAAGCTCTTTGATAACAAGTGACAGGAACACCAAGGCTGCCCCTTTGCTTAAAGGATGGTTCTCCTAAGCAAATGTGGCTGTCAGACTAGAAACAGCCACTTCTGTGCTTGACTCAAAAGTATTTTCATATACTATATAACCAAACAGCCACTTCAGGATGCATTTCATGTCAAACATTTCCTGGGGAGCCTGACTCCACTGTGGGTATCTACAGCCAAACACTCAGTGGGGGATCTGGGATGGGTTCACACTGCCTGGGCACTCTCTGGGCATGGAACCAGTGAAATAATAGGACCCAGGTAGGTGGGTGATATGGGATGGCCCCAAACTCCCTGCCTGGACACTGTCTGAGTGTGGAACCAGTGGAATAATAGGGTTCAGGTTAGTAGAAGTGCTGGAGGAACTTATGGGTACAGGAGGGGAACTGCCAAGCAGCTCCTCTTGTTTTTGATGAATGTGAAACCTTTCATTTCTGGTGAGAAAACCAAACAAAATAGCAACAAACCCCACCAAAACCAACCAACCAAAAAAACTCCAATCCCCGAACAAAGGAAAAGAACCACAAAATAACCCACACCAAACCCAAGAAAACCCAAACCCCAATGTGAGCCAATTTGCATCTTTAGGCACCTGATTGCATGTTCTTAATATTTGCAGGAGCAAGCAGTAGTGCAGGTTGTCAGGGAAAGATTAGAGACTCTGAATTCCCAATTCATTTCCCAGCAATTATGCACTTTCCCTTCCCCAGGACAGGCTGTAAAATGACTGTATTGTCCTAAAAGACTAAATCAAAGTAAGCCAAAAGGTAAGTAAATGTTTTCAACATGACTGATGCCATTTTGTATAAAACCCTATTGAACATAAGATGAAAGGTATCCATAGGTACAGAAACAACCTCTTTCTTTTAAGTTTTAATGATCCAAGACATTGTTTAAGCAGCAATGCTGTTAGACATTTCCTTAGCTGATTTCTTTCTGTGCACACTAGAACCCCAATCCCTCTGACAATGAGCACTACAGAAAGCATTAGGGAAGTTACTGTAAAACCAAAGTGTATTTGGGCAGCAATAAAAGAGAAAGAATGGAGACAATAATGAACAGCCAAAGAGTAGCACAGCTAAGGGTGCTGCTTTGCAGGAGACAAGTGACTATTCTGAACTCTGAAGTGCTAATGTAATGAATCACAAGAGCTCACTGAAATGAGAGCAAACATAGAAATCCTTCTTAGTTCAGTATGTACAAATACCAAAGCAATTTGGGGTTGTTAACCTCCATAGCTTGAGGACAATATGTTCATCATTATTGGACATCATTTCCCACTTCAGAAACTCTCTGTCTGTTGGTTTTGATGTTTCACTGAAGCATCATGTGTACCTGAAAGGGTGTTCAATATCAGACAGCACTGAGTAGCTCATAAAAAAAAGTGGACAATTGCTGACAAAGTAACTAGAAAAGGAAGCAAAGTGATACTCTACATTATTGCTGACGATGCAGATCATGAAAAGACACTACAATATTTTGCTTTTACATGGTTTTCATAGCTCCTCCTTCCCTAGAGAGCTTAACAGTTTGAAGTTTTTCTCCTCCATCTGCACTGCAATTTCATCTCTGTCCTACCTCAAGCTCTACCTCCACTACTACATCTGCAGGGCATCTATTTCCACTTTCTCTGCTCTGTTCTGAGTTGCAACAAGGACCTCAACTAAGTCTTCTGTCAAAGGCACCTGACAGCTGTCAACTGAATTCAACAGAAACTCATTCAAACCACAGGGCATAGATGGCAAGTGTTTGTTTTGGAGATTGGCTGGGCACACTACACTCTGGTAACCACAGTGACCACTGCATTCTCTTCTCTCTCCTGAGCTAGCCAAGTCATCTTTACTTGGGATAAGACAAATATCTTGGGCAATACAAATTCTGTCTCCCTACAGGTTCCTGAAGGATGACAGGCTGTAGTATCTGCCTGCTGCCACCCATGTGGAGAAGGTCACAATCATGAAGGTCACTAAGGAAGGCAAAGTCAGGTACTTCAGTGCTATCTTTGTAGAAGTTGTGCACCGTAAATAAGTCCTGGGTTATGAAATCACCTTCTAGTGGTACCTCTGACTGAGTGCACAGGTTTCCTTCCTGTAGCTGCAGCCTTACCACTGGGATTCTGAGCCTCATTTGGACAGAACTCACCCCCTGGCATTCCTCACGAGGCATGTGGCAAGGCAAAAGATCAGGCCCTGGACAGAGCTATAAAAATGGCAAGAACATTCCTTCTAGGAAGTGTTTTCTCAGTTTACTGCAAGTTTGGGGAAACACATCACAGAATCACAGAATCAGTCAGGTTGGAAGGGAACACAGTGGGTTATCTGGTCCCACCTCCCTCCTCAAGCAGAGCCAGCCCAGAGCACATGGCTCAGGGTTGAATTCCTCCAGTGAGGGAGAATCCACAGCCTCTCTGGGCAATCTGTTCAGTGCTCAGTGACTGCACAGGAATGAAGTTCTTCCTCATGTTCAGGTTGAACTTCCTGGGCATCAGTTTCTGCTGTTCCCTCTTGTTTTATTGGTTTGCACCACTGAGCAGAGCCTGATCCATCCTCTTGGCACCTTCAGATACTTGAATACATTGATGAGGTCCCTCTCAGTTGTCTCTTCTTGAGGCTGAACATCCCCAACTCCCTCAGCTTTTTCCCCATCACTGAGGTGCTCCAGTGCCTTCAGCATCTTCATTGCACTCTGCTGGACTTGCTCCAGGAGCTCCATGTCCCTCTGGTCCTGAGGAGTTCAGAACTGGGCACAATCCTCCAGGTGTGGCCTCACGAGGGCTGAGCAGAGGGACAGGATCACCTCCCTGACCTGCTGGCAATGCTCTTCTCTGGCAGTGCTAAAGATCTATCTAAATCTAAAGCCATATTATAATGTGGGTATGGAAATGTAAGCAGCAAAAAATATCTTTCTTTCTAGCCCTGTTAATAATCAATGAGAGCCAGGAAACAAGGGAAATGCTTAGAATTCTTCAACAGGCTCTTGAGTCTCTTAAGAAATACCCAACACATAAACAGGCACTTGTTTAGTTAGAGGAGGAGAAAATGCCATAAAGCTTAAGAAGCATTTTGTTCAGGAAATCACATCTTTCCCCATTTTCCAGCTGACACATTGCATTGCAAGTCTGTCACAGCACATTACCTTGGTGATGTGATGTAATGCAACATTGCTGATGCAACCCAATCTGATGTGTCTAATGTGATCCATCAGGTACAATATTAGGGAAGATTCTTCTGAAAACACCATCCATAGAAGAGCTTCTTTCCCAATTAAAAAAAAGCCTTCCCAAAGAATTGCATCACTGCTTTTTTTCACAGATAATTAGCACATACAATTAGTTGTGGGAAAGGTTTGCTTTTCAGCAACTCACACTGAAAAAAAATGGGCAAACAGATGATCACAGCTGACATATTACTGTGTTCCACAGGAGTGGGATAACTCACCTGAGTAGATGTTATTTACAGGGCTAGATTGTGCCACCATCAGGCTGATAGTTTTTTCCCCCTATTGACTTGAGGGTTTGGAGCTCTGTGCTTACAGATTTTCATTTAGGGCCCTGAATTGGGGTTATGCTCTGAGGAAAAATAACAGCAAAGTCACCCTTTGTCCAGAGATGCATCAAAAGTCCCAAAACAGCAGGAAATATCTATCAACCTTATGAACTCTTCAATGCATAAACACTGGCAGGTAAGTTTGCTAATCTCTGCAGTACATAAATATGACCAAAAGTGGAATCAAGCAAAGATACATCTCACATCAGGCATGGGAAACCTTAATGAATTTGTAGAATCACAGAGTAATCAGAGTTGGAAGGGACCTTTGAGGATCATCTAGTTCAACTCCTGGCCCTGCACAGAACATCCCTGAGAATCACACCCTGTGCCTGAGAGCATTGGCCAAACACTCTCTGAGCTCTGTCAGCCTTGGGGCTGTGACCAGTGCTCTGGGGAACTGTTCTAGTGCCCAAACACCTCTGGGGGAAGAATCATTATCCAATACCCAACCTAACCCTCCCGTGATACAACTTCAGACCATTCCCTTGGGTCCTATCACTGGTTGACAGAGAGAAGAGATCAGTTCCTGCCCCTGCACTTTCTTCCATGGGGAAGTTGTACACAGCAATGAAGTCTCCCCTCAGAAAGGGGCAATCACTCAGAGTGATTTATCCCAATATAAGCACTGAGCACTGCAGGTGAATTCAAGACTACCTGAAATCTTACTCTACTTGTGTCCCCATAACCAACATCACCTATGGAAAACTGATGGATGGTTACATCCAGAAGAGACATGGTCCATGTGACAATGGCCAGATGAATATTAAGAATCACTGTGCACAGACCTGAAATAGCCCAGCAAAGTGGTGAGGGTGTTTGTCAGCAGAGACTGCAGCTGCAGGGAATGAGAAGGTGCTGGGTGATACCTCACCTCATGCTGAGAACCTGGAGTAGAAACCTGCAAGCAAGCCCGTAGCTCTTTGCTGTATCACTTGAGTAAATGAGAGCTAAAATCCTCACAGACTTGGAAAACTGATTTAAAGAAGGAGTCAGCACCAGCTCTAGGTGTTTTCTCACCTGTACCTGCCCTGCCTCAGACACACACCACTCCAGATGCCTTGGGAGTGCAAACTGCTGTGGCCAGGGAGAAAGCACCAGAGGACTGACTGGCACAGAAACAAAACACCAGGCCATTTCACTGTCTGCTTAGCCTGATTTTTCAAGTGTAAAATGTAATTCAAATCTCCATAAAAAGCTATTTGCTCCCTAGTCTCAGGATTCTTACACCCAGTTTCAACCGTGAAATCCAATTGGGAATAAAAAAAGAAGCCTTATGCTCAAGGTCTGAAAATCCTGCAAGAGCCTTTCTGTCTCAGGCTCAGCTCTATCTTAAATGGCATCTGAGCAGTTGTGTTTCTTCTCCTTGTCTCCAAGAGTCAGACTTTCAAACCTAGCATGCACACACTCCCTCAAAGTGCAGATATTTATTGGGTATTTGTGCACCCATGGAGCTCTTTTAACAAAGGATCAAAGGCAAACTGGCCCAAAATGCACATGGCAACTGTACAAATTCATCTTGTGATCAGGGTGACCTCATGGCTCTCTCAACTCCCTGATAGGGGTTGGAGAGAGGTGGGAGATGTGTGTCCTGCCATGGCTGCAGGGAGAGGACTAGAGGGAATGACCTTGTGCTGAGACAGGGCAGAGTCAGAGGAGATGGTAGGAAAAAACCCAACACTTTCCAAACTTTTAGCTGTGCCTTAATCATGTTTTGCATTTTGCAAGGCCACATGTGCTTGTCAGTGAAATCAGCTGCTCCAGTTAAAAGGCAATGAATGTATAGCTGCATTTATTTCTCTAAAGAACAAAGTTCACCTGATATTCTGCTTTATGTCGATTCTACTTGATGCTGGAAGCAATGTTGGCATGACCATCTGCCTTCTAATTAAGGAGATTATTGTATCTCAGGGACGGGGAAACCTCATCTGGATCTATTCACGTATCACATCTGTGGGTGGGGGAAAGAAAATCTCTGTGCTACTCAGGGACTTTGTTTAGCAGACGTTCACTGACATGGAAGTTAGTTATCTGCTTCAATATCAGGTAACAGCACCACCTTCTGCCAACAAGTTACCATCTCTTTAGCAAACTATTAGGTTCCTTTTCTCTTTCTCAAGCACTGATGTAGACATTAAACTTCAGACAACGTTCTTAAGGCTATTTTAACACCCCCTCCCCCAAAAGTTGTCCTGAAGAGACATAAATGAAACTATTGAAATTTGCTTACAAAAGTGTGATAAATCTGAACACTCTAAAGTTAAACACAGTCTGTTTCAGCAAAACACTTGTGCTTAACTGCACAATACTTGAATAAATCTTCAAACATTCTTTTGCTGAAGCAGTTCTTGAAATGCCATTGCAAGATTACCAGTCCAGTTCCCTGAGCACTTCCAACAAGATTTAGGAGGTCAGGCAGGACCACAGCACCTGGCTCAGTCTGAAAAGAACATTTGGTTCCCGAGTCCTTTGGTGCTTTGTAGCATTTATCCTATGAGAAAGGAGAAATGACAGAAACAACAGGAGAGAAAAATGGAGCTCCCAATAAAAGAGGCACAAAAGGTACAGGTCTCTCCTACCCAGGGGAAAGTTCAGCTTATTCCCCCTCTTATTCCCAAGGAGAAGCTCCCAGGCTTCAGGTAAGACACTGTGCACTGGTTCTGTGTTTGTTGGCACACACTAGGCATGTGTACACCTGGACACACATACCTAGAGGGACCTCCAAGGCTGGAGAGGCTTTTGAGAAGGGCATGGAGTGATAGGACAAGGGGGAATGGCTTTAAGATGAAGGAGGGGAGATTTAGATTAGATATTAGGAAGGAATTGTTTCCTGTGAGTGTGGTGAGGCACTGGCAGAGTTGCCCAGAGAAGAGGTGAATATCATAGAATCATAGAATCATAGAATCAGTCTGGTTAGAAGAGGCCTCAAAGGTCATTGAGTCCAACCCT
>NW_008669997.1:102293-119445 GCF_000695815.1 Acanthisitta chloris | reverse complement strand
CTGTTAGACAAATGCCTTGCAAGCTCTATTTCCTGGTTTTGAAGTGGTGGCTTACAAATGGTCAGATATTTGGGGGTAAAACATGGCTTGGATGAACACAAACTCTAGGCACCTTAATGCCTTAAGTTTAGTGAACTATCCAGTTGGCACTAAAAAATAAATATTCTCTTACAGTAAGAGCCTAAATAACCCAAACAACCTCTGAAATCTCTAAAGTGGGACTAATGAGATCTTTGGAAGCTGAATCTAAATTAAAAGGCGCAGAGTTAATTTGGGAGCTCTCTACATGCACTTTGACTAGTCTTAGGGATATTTTAATTTATCTGAGGTTTGGTTCTCTGTTGGTGGAGACTGCAAGATTTTGGGGCTAGGGTGTTGTTACAAAGATATATAGATCCCTGCAGTGGGGGCAATCAGTTTCTAGGTCACTTTTTGTGAATGATTGTACTAGGAATAACAATTTAAATTCAATAAAATAAGAATTAGAAACTGGTGTGGCAAGAGCCATGATATTATTTGAAAGGAGTTTCACTTCATCTCTATGCAGGTTATTAATGACACAGGCCAAGAATTAACCAGCCTCACACTCTCACAAATCAGTAGAGACAAGATATAACTTTCCTATCATAATTAACTAATCATTTGCCATTGTCGTCACTGTATTCAAAAGCCCAAAGCACAGAACCCCTACTTTTGATTAAGCACCTATTTCCAGTTAGAAGCTAGAACAATAATTTTATGGCATTTTGCTTTGTTATGAAAGGGCACTTGGTCAATCAAATGTATTCTGAGAAGAATTAACCTGAAATTTTATTTCTAAAAATAGATAAAATGTTTTGCAAAAATCAAAGTTCTTATCCGAAAGATTCTCTTATTCATATAATTGACCAAAAGGATAAAGATAATAAACTACAGAAGACTATATATTCTGAGTGTTCTTTTAAAGAAAACTTGTAAGAACAGCAACAGGATAGTTTAAAAATTCAGATGGTGAATTTTTAAAGGATAAGATGGACATTACCCTAACATCTTGTATTGGAATGCTTAAGAATGCAGAGGTAAACTGGACTTTTTGCCAAAAACATTCTTCAAAACAATTTGGAATGGATTCAGTGTTATAAAAGAATGGCCTAAATATAGGCATCTAGTGCTGTTTGAGACACCCTGCAATATCAGAGGCATCTTCTTGGGACTGGTAGCTACATTAGATCCACATGAGACATATCCCTTTAGCAGATCAAAATATAGCACATGCTCCATGTATCTTGTATTGTACCAAATATCTGCATTTGGAATACTGAATCTTAATATATCTTCAAAAAACATACCTTAAATCTCATGTATCCCATTTAGTGTCCTGCAAATCTCTTTTTAGTCAGGAAAGAGAAGTGGCACTTCAAGAGTGGAATTTCTCTGACCTATCCTTTTTTCTTTGACCTGTCCATTTTTTTACCTCAACCACAGATACTTATATTACAAATATTTATATTGGATCTAATGAGTTCTACCTATGACATTTACAATTAGCATTGGAAAAAGTTCACAGAAGATCCCAAAGAATGTAAGAACTTGCAATCCAAGTCAGAAGGTTCTCACTCCAAGCAATGATTAAAGAGGGGCCAAAATTACCAAATGGTATGATTCATCTGATTTAATGGATGCATATGGAGTGAATATACAAATATATGAAGAAATCAGTTTAAACAACCTTTATGATTAATGCATCTCTGGTCAAGCATGTGATTTCTACAATCTGATAGTTTGGGCTGTAAGTCATTGCATGATTTCATAGAATCATAGAATCAACCTGGTTGGAAGAGACCTCAAACATCATTGAGTCCAACCCTACTGTCATCACTAGTGCCACATCTAGTCTCAGCTTGAAAACCTCCAGGGTGAATCCATCACCTCCCTGGGCAGCACATTCCAATGCCTGATCACTCTCTCTGTAAAAAATCTCTTCCTAATATCCAATCTAACCCTCCCCTGGCAGAACTTGAGTCTGTGCCCTCTTGTCCTGCTGCTGGTTGCCTGGGAGAAGAGACCAACCCCCACCTGACTCCAACCTCCTTTCATTTGTATCATGAATGTTTTTGAATCTATCAATATAAACTTTGTGGACTACAGAGAAGTACCAGAGCATCTGTGACATATCCAAGTGTGCACTGCACAGGTTGTTCATAGGCCATGTGAAGACAACAGCACTGGTTCCCAAAGTCACACAGTTGTGTTAGGAGTGTGCACACTTTGGCAAACTGGTCTTGACACATTCATTTCAGCGAAGCACTCGTTAACCAGAAAAAGGTTTTCCTTTGCAAAGAAAACATCATTTTAGTTATTCACCTTGCTCTGTTTGATAGCTTTTATTAATTAGAAAGAGCAAGGACTGCACCGCTTGACTATTTCTACTGACACAACAAAATATGTGGTGTATTACACAGGAATCAATGAAGACATAATTATATCTGTACAGAACAAGTCTGTTCTTCAGCTTCCATTGTTTTCTTTCACAAAATAATATGTGCTTCTCCATTATTAATAATATTTATTCATGGTTACTGTTACAGATCTCCTCCTTTTCATTTAAAATGAAAGTTCTCATAAAAAATACAGAATATTACATATTGTCAAAAGTGGTAGGAGTTTTCTTTTTAACTTAACAGAAGAAGTTATGAATTTATGTATTTACTAAGAAAACCTCTTAGCAATTTCAGGTCTAAGCAACAAAAACTTACACACTTTCTTCTACTGCCATTGCTCTGAAAATCTTTATGTGCAAAATGAATTTTTGTAAGGATATGAAATTTTTTTTCCAAAGGGATAGGCAGCCATCCTACCGCCATTTCTTGAGTATTTTGTTCCTGGGTTTGATATGGAGATTTTTGAGAGACAGAATAATGCATTGCTTGCCACTCTTAGAGAAAAAAAAGTCTTGACATCTAGCCTGATGAACTTGTTTTTAATGTCATTTTATATTTTGCCTATATATTAATATCTTTCCTTATGTGCTGGTTTGTGCTGGAGTAGAATTAACTTTCTTCACAGTGGCTAGTACAGGGCTATGCTTTGGATTTGAGCTGAACACAGGGTTGATAATATGGTGATGTTTCTGACAATGCTGAGCAAGTGCTTACACAGAGCCAAGGCCTTTGCTGCTTTCCATACTGCCGTGCTGGCAAGGAAGTTGGGGTTGCATGGGAGCTTGAGAGGGACACAGCTGGGACAGGTGACCCAAACTGACCAAAGGGATATTCCATAACACATGACAACCTGCACAATATATAGAGGGGGAAGAAGGAGGAAGGGGGGACCTTTGGAGGGGTGGTATTTGTCTTCCCAAGTAACCATTACACATGATGGTCCCTGCTCACCTGGAGATGATGAACACCTCCTGCCCATGGGAAGCAGTGTATTCCCTATTAAACTGCCTTTATCTCAACCCCTGTTTTTTCTAGCTTTTACCCTTCTGATTTTCTCCTCCATCCTGCTTGTGGGGGAGTGACTGAGCTGCTGTATGGTGCTTGGTGGCTGCCTGGGGTTAAACCACCACAGTCCTTTTTGGCACCCAATGTGGGGTTTGAAGGGTTCAAGATACTGACAGATTTGATTGGGATGGCCTAGATTGAATTTGTAGCTGTTAGTGCTGTTTAGCTAGTAATGATCAGGCTCTTGTGCTTGACATGGGGCTTTCTTTTCACTTTCCTGACTGTATATTAGAGTCTAGTGCTCATTAGTGGTTGATTTTTGCTTTTGCTACTTTTTGTATTGTTTATCACCTCACTATATTGTGCCTGTGAACACTTTGGTAACAGCCTTGGGGATACACCTGGGCTGGCAGATGGCCAGGATGAGTAGATGGCCAACAGGCTGCTATTTCTGTGCTGCTGTACTGGACAGGCTGGAACTTCAGCATGAACTTGAGTTGAAGGGACTGTGACCTGTTGGTGAGTCCACAATGGAGAAGAGGTCCACCTGCAGCCCATGGAGGACTCCATGCTGGAGCAGTTGGATGCCCGAAGGAGACACCTTAAAGGCATGAATTCACAGATTTTTCCTATTTGCTTATGTAAGTAGTAGAATATAAGTGAAATACTTTAAAGTGATGTCATGGAATATACTCTGTATGGCATATTGAAGCTCGAACTAAGGGTCTTCACACTGAAATTCAGAGATGAAATTCTAAGGTTTCTAAAGTTCTAACAATTGCCACCACAACTGACCCAGCTATAAATGTATATGTTATCTGTCAGGTTGAGCAGTCAGAGAATGTCACATTGTTCTGGTGGGTGCTGTTAGCCACCAGAATTGATCTGCCACTCTCAAGTTTGCCAATGTACTGCCTGAGTCAGAAAGGAACTTTGAGCTTATGAATGAGGTTTTTTATTGTTGCTCAACAACATGTATGTACCAGAACCACTGGATATTCTTGGAGGTAAATAGTATTTATCTTTGACAAAGATGATATTGTCAAAACTTATTTAATCCATAGAGCTATTAATTGTGAAATGGTTTCAAGAGAGGTGGTTAACATGCTGAAAAATGTATTACAAACTGTCACTGTGACTCAAATAGTGATGAAACTAAAATAGCCAATAGTCATTAGGCTGGACCAGAAGAAAAATCTTCACAACACTAGACATTCCCCAGAGCCTCAGAAGAACATGGCAATTGAAAGCACATTCTGTTAAGAGTACCAAGAACAAATAGCTGATGTTTGATCAGTTTAGCACCTGACTTTTTGTTTTAGCAAAATTCAATCAGCACGGTGTAACTACAAACAAAGCCTGGACAGACAACTTTAGTGGTAGTTTTATCTCAGACAAATTGAACTGGCAGAAGTTGGAGATACTTTTTATAGCAATGGCAGAATACACTGTGGTCACAACACATGGTTACCCAGGTGATATCGTCTGTTAGATGCCCTCACAGGTACCTCTTTAACACAAGGCTTCTGAAAAAAATGACACAGTGACTACTCGTGTCCTTTCCATACTTGTCAGAAAAGTAAATCCTTCCAACGAAGCTTCATGATCCAAACCAGATGAGAAGCAGATATGCGTGACATCAAAAGCAGCATTTGGAGTCACCCTTGACAGCAGAAGAGAACACTTGAATTTTCCTGTGAATTGTCACAACTTCCTTCTCCCACTGAAATGCCCATCACACGTGATAGGAAGAAACATCCAGTGACTTGGCACATTCTTGGTTCCATAAATTATTTATACTAAATTAAAAAAGCAGTGATCCACAGGCCAAACTCTTCAGTTTGAAATATGGTCAGTGGTTTGGGGTTTAAAACTGCTACAGAAGGCAACTGAGCTTTGATAGGCACATCCTCAAAACAGTCTTTAAACTTGAGAAAGGTCTCTTAGTTTCCTCTGTGTAAAGCATCCAAGACATTTAGTTCCTTGGAATCACCTCTGAAAACTACACTCAGATCCAAACTCCCTCCAAGACTCTGTAACTGTAGCATCTGCAATTCAGCCATACACTTAAACACTTTTTCTATGTACATGCATTGATAAATACAATAAGCAGAAAATCAAGAAGAGAGAAATAGAGTCACTGCAATGAAATTTACAGACATTTGCTTCAAGACAAATGTGTTCATGCATCAAATTCAAACAGAAACAGATGAAACATAACTACTTAATTTATATTAATCATAGTGAAACTCCTCTAAAACAGTTTTTTCCATTTCTCATAAAGATTGATCAAAATGTTTGTGTGGAAGAATCATAGTGAAACTCCTCTAAAACAATTTTTTCCATTTTTCATAAAGATTGATCAAAATTTTTGTGTGAAAAAAGTACTTTCTGGATCATTTATAGAGTGAATAAGAATATTTACCTTTAAAATACATAATCTTAATTAATGTGCTTTGAATATGATAAATAATAGTGTTTAAAATTTTATGGAGGTCAAAAACATGTGCTTTGAATATGATAAATAATAGTTTAAAATTTTATGGAAGTCAAAAACATGTTTCCTTCAGCTTTTCATTTGATGTATTTCAAAAAATGGATTCAAAGAAAAAATGTATTTCAAAAAATGGATTCAAAGAAAAAAAAAGTCACATTCTGCTTAAGTTCCACATGTAGAATGTGGGAGAAACAAGGTTTTGTCCTTGAATCACATTATGCAGTTCAGACATTCAAACAACAACATCTCATAACCCATAAACATGTCATGAAAACAAATTGAGACTCTTCCATCTTCCATCTTTCTCCTCTGACCCACAAAAAGTCCATCAAAAGGATCCATCTATGTCAGTTATACTGTGGAAAAAGTTTTTCATTAAAATAAAATTGAAAAAAACCCTCTAGTAGTATAATCTACCATACTTTTATCTTGGAAGATGCATGCTTATTTTCTAGCTCCATTACCTGTAAGAGTACAAATCACAAACCTGTTCTGTGATACTTTACACAGAAAATCCAGAAATATTGGTGGCTATTCCCTGAAAAACAAGACAAAACAAAGCACAGGACTCAGGGTACCTGATCCCAGTTTATATAGAGCTGGTTACAGTTCTTCAGGCTTTATGGAGTGCTTAGAGAAAGAGGGTAGGGATGGAGTATGACCTCCCCTGCAGCCTGCTCTCTAACTAGTGAGCATAACTGTCCAAGGAATATCCCACTGTCCTTCCATTAAGGGACAAACAGATGGCACAACACATCAACTGGAGATACTAAGGCAATATTTCCTGTGAGAGGTGTGGAAGGCACAGATAACACACCAGTGCCTACTACAGACACCTTCGCTACAGTTCCACAGATATTGTGTTTTTTAGGAAAGGCCCAAAAAGGGATATGAGGTAAATTTACCCAACAAATATATTGAGGGATCCTTATGGGAGTGGCTAGGAAAGTACCTATGGTGCCAACCTTCTCGGGGGGATTTATCTGCAAAATGCACAGGTGTAGATGGTCATCATAACCTGTGTGAGCTGTAATTCTCCTATCTGATCTCTCAATAATTACATTAAGAAGGGTAATGGTCCTTCTGTGAAAGATCCTTAGAATAGGCTGAAATAGTTTGCCATAATGGAAAACTAGGTTTATAGGCCTTCTCAAGTCAACAGTGTGTTCATTTTGCTGTCTTTACCATCCACCATGGTAGAATTCCCAGGTCTTCCAATGAGCTGACAGTAGATCTGCATCTTATTTTGTCAGTACTGGTCATTAATTCAAAGCCCATCAAAAGATTTAAGACTCTTTCCTTTGATTTCCTTTACCTCTGGAATGTTTTTAAGGTTTATTCTTGCAGTGATATGTATTCATACTACTGCTTATTTCACTGTTTCCTGTCCCAGACCTCTATTCTACTAGAAAATCTACATAGATCCATCTCAGTACACGACTCAGACCCATAAAACTGTGGCACCTCTGTCTCTCCAGACTTATGCTTTTAAAACACAGAGCTTATTAAGATTCCTCATGCAACTTCAAGAGAGAACAAGCTAAGAAAACGAGAAACAGCCAATTCTTGTTTTGAATATAAAAGCCAATTTATATTATACAGCCTTAGAAATGTGAATTATACATTATGGGATGAGTTAAACTATCATCTCTGCACAGAGATTTATATTTCTCCCTAATATATACAGTTACTGATTGATTGGCATAAGTACTTGATTTCTCTTTACTTTTCATCTTCTTATCACCTTTGATTCCAATTATTCTGCCATCATTCAAATTGTGGCTAGAAACACCGACAGGTAGAAGCAAAAACTAAGATCATTTAGCATCTAGTTCTGGAAATAAATGTTAATAATGCCAATTTAAACTGTTTCAGTTACTGGTTAGCATTTAAGTGACAACACAGAGATTGGCTTACGTTGTGAAAGAATCTATATGAAAAATGACATGTCTTTCTAACGACTCATCACAGACCAGTAAATCCCCTTTCAGCTTATGAAAACCCCACACTGTTACAAGCTTGCAGACATGAAGTTCTTTTATGCATTTTTGCTGCTTTGATTTTTAATATTTTGGGGGAGGAGGAAGTCAAATTATAATCAATTGTCTTTTCCCCTCAGATCATTTTCCTGAAAGCTGCTGATAATGACTCAATTTGAAGCCCTGTCAACATTCATTCCTAATTGCCTCTCGGAAATATTTTATTCCTATTAGACTGTTACAGAATTCATATTCCTACTCTTAATAATAATAAAAATACATCAGAACTAATGTTAAAAATAGAGGAAAATGAGCTAAAATGAGGGCTAATATGACAAGAAGACTTTTATGTGTAGCCCGTACCCTGCACAAAGGGGCTAATTTTTTTTTGTTGAGGGACCTGAACACTACTGTAATGTAAACAACTAGTATTACCCATTGAAAAATGCATATTTCCATCATTACTGGGCTTGCAAGCAAAACATCTTTTGAAATGAAAGACCAATCTGTCTCCAAACCCCTGTTTTTCCAAGACTCAAATACACTGTTATTAGAAGCAATTTTTGCAGATGTTAAGGCAGCACAGTGACAGAAAACAAAAGGTAATAAGTAGTCTTTCTAAATCAATATTAGAGAATTGTTTCAGTACAGTGTCCCACAGCTTTCAGGGGAAAAATCACCTGTTTTGAGCTGCCAAAATAATAAATTGAAATAGGAGCTGTGACCAGTAAGCACTGAGCTGTTAGAGGGGGTGACAATAGCACTTTAACACAGGCATTGATTCAAATGATAGCTTTGACTTGGAACTGCAGATTGCACCCTAATAATTTATCACAGACATGGTATGAAATTCTGAAATGGCCCTTGGTAGTCCACAAGGAAGTAGTGCAGCATCTTGAAATAAAATACTGAGGAGAAATAATTTTTTCAGGGATTTATTCTTCCATGTGTAAATACAAAGATGGTTACCAGAGGAAAGTGATAAGAAGTGAACAGGTAAAAGTGGAGTTTGTAAGTGCAAATCTAAGTGTGGTCAGTTCTTGGAAATGCTGAAAGCCAAGAGAAACATAAATTATATGACAATTGGATATCTAGTATAGGGTAGTTAGAAAGTTCTCATATGTTTTGCATGCAAAGGAAAGGTACAGAGATGACAGGACTCGAGGGAACAGCATGAAGCTGAGCCAGGGGAGTTCAGGTGAGTGGAGTTTGTAAGTGCAAATCTAAGTGTGGTCAGTTCTTGGAAATGCTGAAAGCCAAGAGAAACATAAATTATATGACAATTGGATATCTAGTATAGGGTAGTTAGAAAGTTCTCATATGTTTTGCATGCAAAGGAAAGGTACAGAGATGACAGGACTCGAGGGAACAGCATGAAGCTGAGCCAGGGGAGTTCAGGTGGGATATCAGGAAAAGGTTCTTCACCCAGAGCATGACACTGGAAAGACACTGGAACAGCTCCACAGAGAAGTGGTCACAACACCAAGCCTGACAGAGTTCAAGAAGCATTTGGACAAGGATCTCAGGCACGTGGTGTGACTTTTGGGGTTGTCCTGTGTAGTAGCAAGAGTTGGACTTTGATGATACTCGTGGGTCCCTTCCAGTTCAGGATATTCTATGATTCTATGATACTATGAAACTGATCAAATAAAATTGGTTTCAATAATTCATAAAGATGTAAATATGGCTTACTTGATGAATAGGAAGGGCCTTGGTAGTTTTTGAAAAGGTGATTAATTCATATGGGGAATAACATGACAAGACAAACTTTCTGAGCTATGAAACATAAAAAGCCTTTGGTGACACAGGTCTGGGGGCAGTGCAGCACTCTGGAACTGGAGCACAGTCATTTAAACACTGGCTGGGTTTTAATAAAGTTGCTAGACAGGCAGTCTAGAAAGGCAGTTCTGAAAATTACCTATAGAGATAATTAAGAGCCACAATCCACACTCCAAGAGCAGAAGTTTGACACCAAAAATTGTATTTAAATAAGTAAAAAGGACAAAATCACAGATTCCAACTTTATTTCAAATGCATTTGGAACCTTCTCTTTGAATGAAATTATTTAGACCCTTGAGAGACATATGGAATTCTGCACTTTTAAAAAGCATGGGACACCTGTAAAATACCTAAAAACTAAAATACATTTTTTACTTGTGTGAATTCAACAGAGTCAATATGGATGTTAACTTTAATGAGGCTTTTTTAAAACTCCAGAGCTCCAAATATGTAATTGCATTTAAATACCTCTGTCTGAAGTGCTAATTAATTAGGAAGTTTTTCATTTCTGAAAGCAGCATGATTAATGAAAATGAACACATTGTTACAGAAAGAAAAAAATTCAGAAAAATATCAAAGATGATGAGAATATAAGTGCCCAGAGAATAAAAAAATAATTAAAAGTACTTCAGGTCTTTGTGTTTTAGACATTCACTTTGTGGAAATCACTGGATTATTTTTTCTTTTCTTTTTTTTTCACAATGTGACCCTGCTTGTGTTTGACAGTTAAGCACATGGTCTAATTTAAATACATGAATAACACTATAGAAGTTAATAAGGTGTTAATTTATTCATCCATTTATTTGCTTATTTTCCAATATGTTGGCAAATTCTTAGAGTGTTTTAATTCCCCACTTTTTCATTACCACTTGTGCTTCCCATGGAAACAATGGGTGAGAGCCTCCAGTCTGTAATCAACTATATTTTGGTGTTTAAACATGACAAGAGTTTCTAAGCTTCCACTACAGTAAGTAAAAATCTAGTTAGTATGTTCAGTAGAGTCTGAAGAAGTATTCACCTGAGTAGCTCTAACACTTCAGTTCACTTCAGGATGAATCACTCTTCAGAACTGATTTTCAATTAATACAGCTAGCCAGTACTAAGTCTCTCCATGCCATCTGAGAAACCTAGAATACTCTACCTGGCCTCAGGATACTAACTCATAGAATCATAGAATCAATTATGTCAGAAAAGACCTCTAAGATCATCAAGTCCAGCCTTTGACCAAACACCAGCTTATCAACTAAACTAAGTGCCATGGCTAGTCATTTCTTGAACACTTTCAGGGATGGTGACTCCATCACCTCCCTGGGCAGCCTGTTCCAATGTTTGGACACCCTTTCAGTGGGGAAATTCTTCCTGAAGTCCAATCTGAACCTTCTCTGGTGCAGCTTGATGCCATTTCCATTTACATTGTCACTAGTTGCCTGCAAGAACAGGCCAAACCCCACCTTGCTACAACCTTTCAGGTAGTTGCAAAGATCTAATGGGCTCTCCTGTGACTCCTTTTCTCCAGGTTAAACAATCCCAACTCCCTCAGCCACTTCTCATATGGCTTACTCTCTAGGAACCCCCCTGCTCTGCTGCCCTTCTCCAGACATGTTTCAGCACCTCAACTGAACACAGGATGCAAAGTTTGGCCTCACCAGTGCTATGTACACAGGGGCAATCATTTCCTGGTCCTGCTGGCCACACTATTTTTGATACAGACCATGAAGCCAGTGGCTTTCTTGCTCACCTGCACAGGCCAATGGCATCCTGGCCTCTATCAAAAACAGTATGGGTCTTCCTTAGGTTCTTGGTCATGTCTGCCAGGTCCTCATGGATACCCAGGGCACCACGGGGTATCTCAACAGCACTGTTTGCTTACATGGAGGCAATAAAACCAAATTCTATCTATTTGCTGATAGTAAATAGCAGCTTAGATACTTCACTCCTATGTATACACTTATATGAAAGGACTGAAATCCATGGGCTTACCATCTGGAGCTGAATCCCACTTGAAAGAAATTAATTCATAGTCTATTTGTGCCTGTTTACTTGTGTAATACTCCTCACTGCTCTGACCTATGGGATTATTAATCAATTTGCATGAAAACTGACAGTAGTGTCTACACCTTGAAGGTTGTGTCCACACTATGAGAGCAAGAACTGGGTGGACACAAGCACATAAATATTTATCATTCCTTTCAAAATTCCCATTTGGAAGTTTGAATCTGTAAGCAAAAAGAACTCTGTAGAAGAATCCAAGAAATGTGCCAGTTGAACAACTGTAACATGAGACAACTGCAACATTAGAGCTGTTCTACAGTGTAGGCATAAACCAAAGCCCCTACAAAGTCTGGACAAACCAGGCAGCCTTAGTAAATGTTTTTATTCCCCAGGGTAGGTAAATGATTTGACTGAGAACTTAGACTTCATTTAACAGGGGATTTCAGCATAGTAGAAATATTCTTTGGAGTTCCCTATCTATGAGAAAACCTTGTCAAAGACCAAAACAGCAAAGCAGTCAATCACAAGGCAAATATTAATAGGAGACAAGGTGTAATTGAAATAAGTAATAGTCCATTGCAAGTTTCCTGGTGTTACTATCGATGCACTTGGCATCTGTTGATGCCTTTAATTGTCTTTCTTTTAATCTTTTTCGACTGCATTTGAAGCAGGTCTTCAGTTTATAAAAAATTAAAGCTTTAGTTAAAAATTAAAAAAGCAAGAGAAATCTTTTACAAAACTAAACCCCCTCTGTGTTTGTTTTTTGTTACTAGTTTAATGTAAACAGTATAATACAAGCAACTCTTTCTTTTTGTGCAGTCCTTTTAAAAAAGAATCCTGTGTTTTTTATTATTCCCTAAGTTTAATATTGATGTAGTTCCTTTATCTTTTTTGCTGCAATCTTGCAAATGAAAACTTTTTATACTTTTACTTCTCTCTGTATTTCTAGCCTCCTCTGCTTACTTGCAGCTAATTAATTTTCCTGCTTCCATTGCTCTTATTCTGCTTGTAGGTTTATACTTAGACACATTCTGTGTGCACTGGAATCATCTCCATCTCTGTAGCGTTGTCATAGATACACACAGAATCATTCATTGTTGGAGAAATTTAGAGAAATAGTTGCCCAGTGTTCTGCTCTTTCCTGTTTATCTTTTAATTCAGGCTGGTGCCATTGGTCATCAATGGCTCACTCCCCTCTCACCCATCATCTCTGTTAATGAGGGGAACATCTGTGCAACTGGCAGATATGGCCTAAATGCGACAGGACTCATTATATCCCTGCTCAGACACCAGTCAGAGAGCCAGGGTGGATCTGTCTCTTTGAAAGGGCAGAGAGGCAGTCAGTCCCATTATAACTGGGCCCTAAACCTGAAATTACTGAGTGTTATGTTTTGAAACCTTTATATTTTTCCTCAGCTGCAGAGGGTTGGGAGGGCAGAAATTGGAGACCTCAGTTTTTTGAAACCAGGAAGGTCTCAGTGGTTAGAATATTTCTACTCTAGCTGGAGTTGCCACAGGTCCTAATCTCAGCTGTAAATGCAGAATCTACTTTAGCTAATGCCTGTTACAATTTTTTTTGTCCCTTTAACCTGTATATTGCTTGGAGTGTGGGCAAACATATTTTGGAATTACTGTTGTTGTCATTATTGATATATTGTTCTTTTTGTTCTAGTAGCAGTAGCTGTTATTATTATTATTATTATTATTGCTGTTGTTGTCATTATTCTTGTTGTTATATGTAACTATAGGATTCAATACAGTCTTGTCAAGACATAATTTAAAGCCTTAGAAATTTGTGTTAACGTTGGCAAAGATTCTTTACACCTTTACACTGCACAAATTAACCTTGAATTTTACTTATGGACAACCCTCCAACAACTCCTCAAATACTAGAACTGGAAACACATCACAGCTGAGTTAATTCAGTCTAAATGTGAATCAGAGGAGCAAAAAATCCCTTTGGTGCTCTGCAGAAAGGAAAAAGTTACTACAAAACTAGATTCATTGAACTTTATAGGAATTTTAACATTGACTTCCATTATAGGCCAGGTTTTTACCCTTTATTGCTAAAAGTAATTTAATCTTATTCGAAGAGTATCTTCATAGTGAGAGAAGTGTAAAAAGATCTCTGCATAATGGCAGACTGTGATTTCTTCTCAGCTGAATTTCTAGTCTCCTTTGATCCAGGCAATCTTAGGCTATTCTTATATTTTTAAAAAAACCCACCACCTTTATAAATTTCAGTGCAACATGTTCCAGCTTTAAGCTTTGTAAAACACAAAGCCTGCAGCTTAAACATTCAGGCAGAAAAGTCTCTCTCAAGTTGCCAGAAACTCAGTAACTGCACTAAGGAAACAAGATTTTAATTTGGTTTTAAACTCCTGAAGGACTGTCTTTCATGTGCATTTGGAATAACTAAATTCTGTTTCTCTGTAAGCTGGGATTGACTGGAGTCTTTAGATAAAAGTGTTTTGCCCAACTTCTGAGGTAAGTATCCTGTATCAACTGAATACCATTCTCCAGGAGGGGAGGCAGTAGGAAAGGTTCTCACTATGGAGACTCTCTGCAGTGTCTATATATAGTTTAAAAGCTTGCTGCAAATGAATAGTGCTATAGAAATATGAAACATAAATAATCATCATAATTAATGTGCTGTGCTCTTGCTGCAGCTCTCAGTTCAAAAGCTTATCTCAGTTTGTATATTTCTGTATCCCACATTTTCCTCTCTGTTATTCCTTTACTGTTTCAGTAAAGTTATTTGAGTCTGACTGCTCAAGATTGAGACTGTGTTCTCTCAACAAATATATTTAAAGAAACAGATCAAAATATTTTGATTAAATAAAGCTATTATCAAAATTAAAAAAAAAAAAGATGTTTGCTTGGGTGAAAACTGTTCCTTAGACATTTTTTTAAAAGAAAAAATTGGGTAGAGAGTTCTTTTGCAGAAAGGGAAACGGAGGTAGAGTGAATATCTGTATTTTTCTGGAGACAGTGCCAGTTTGGGAACAGAGTACAAAGAAGGTGCAGTTTTCAGAGCTTTCAGAACTTGCAGCATTTATTAAGCTCAATAGGAGCTTTTGAACATTATGGACACCTTGAATTCATGTTCCTTCAGGGCTGTTTATCTGCCTAAGTATGGACAAGCCATGCTGTTTAATTCTACTGTGCTGGTGTCCTGGTCTGATAAGACATAGGAGGGTTCAATCTATTCCCCCAGTGTGAACTGCAACACAAATGAGGTCAAAATGGCATTAGTGAGAGTTTTTATTACTGGTCACACAAGGGGGTGACAGTGAGAGGGAAGGGTGATAGGAGAGGTAGAAACAGGAAAGGGGCAAGTAAGCAAAATTTGAGATGTAGAAGCAGAGATAGTCACCACCATGAATCCAGCAGTGTTCTGATGATCTGTAGTCATCTTTTCTCCAGTGGTGGGTGCACATATACACGCTCTGGACACTGGTCCTTTTGTACAGGACTCTGCCAGGGTGCTGATGGGTCAGGTCCCCTTGAGTTGCAGGGTCAACACGTAGCAGTTCCCAGTGCAGGCATCTCACTAGTGTCCTGAGAAAGTTGTGGTTCAGGTGCAGTTAGAGATTTATGGTGGACAGTAGATTTTTATTATCTTGGCAGCTGGAGAATTCTGGTGGAATTTTGGTGGACAATAGAGTCTTGTTATCTCAGCCAGAGATTTCCATGGCCAGAGACATCCTGTAGCTCAGCAAGACCTGAGGTCAACAACCAGGCCTTTGCCACCCAACGAGCCATCAAAGCCAGGCAATATCAAAACATACATTTCTTAAAGTTCCCTTACAGCTGGAATTCATGGCATTAATGCTGGATTGAGCCCCAGCACTTGAACGTACACTCATCACACCTATCTTCACTCAGAGGTAAGAGGGTGCCTACACTAGAGTTTAGTATCCAAGACACACCATTTCACTGCACCTCGGGTATGATGCCATCTAATATATTACCCTGAGAAGGCAATGTGAGATATAGTGATGTTTTCTTGAATACATGTGAGAGCATAATCAGTCACCCATATATATGCAAAAAAATGTCTGCTTTTCAATTCCACCACTAATTCACCTGCTCAAGAAGTCTTTATGGCAGAAGTTCTTGATCTTCCTCATTGTAAATTCCATCTCTACAGAAAAAAAAAAAGGCTTTAAATCCAAGCTGTTATTTTTGCTTCATGCCAGCTAAATTTACCTCCCTCAATTTAATATATTTTTCCCTGCACCGCTCTGCCCAAAACCACTTTCCCTTTCACCATTGATTGCTATGGCAACCAGAGAAACCAGGAAGAAAATTTCAATATCTGCATTCATAAAGAGGAATACCTGAGCTATTGTTTGAGCCAGGTTCTTCCCAAAACAGATGTGTGCTGAGGTCTAAGAGTACAGGATGAATAGCAGGATTGACTGTGAATTGACTGGGATTTGAACCTCTCTCTTGGAATTAGAAATCCTTAGGAAATAAAAAACTCCTGTTGGAGTATTTCATGTGCTGAATTATCCAGGCCCCAGGAAGCTTTTTAGCAGAGACTGAATGTCAAGCTCATGAGATGGCTGAAGAGGAGGCAGAGACATCTCTGTAACATATCGGTCTCTCATGAAAGGGCCAGATCTAGCAGGACAATGGTTACTGGCAGCATTCCAAAATGTACAGTATTTGAAAAAAACAATAAAAATATGGAAGTGAAAAGTGAAAATGATCCACTTTTGGTACAACAGTGACTTGTCTGTTCTGCTTTAATTCTTCAATGTCTTCTCACATCAGGTGACTAGTTCATTGTTCATATTTTCTCCTCTATTAACATTTAGACCCTGGATTCTAGGTACAGAATAACAACTTCTGTTTTCTTTCATTGGAAATATATTTTATAAAACTAAGATCCACTTATCTGCAGGTGAGGACAATGAAAACATTTTCTAAGAAATTTCGCCATTGATGAAGGGGAGAAATCAAGAAAGTATAAACAATAGAATGCAAAAGTTTTTTAAAATATCAAAGCTACATCTTCTGGACACTTCTAAACTTTCGTTTAAAGGTACTTCCACAGTAACAGAAAGAGACATTGTCAATTCAGAGGAAGATTCAGAAAGGAAAAGTTGACCTTGAAGCCTACAATGTCTGAATTGAAGTAAAATATTTAAATAGGACAAAATATAAGGTTGTGCTATTAGGAACTAGTAAGAACTTCTGGTAGTAGCTGGGAACTTAACATAGAGATAAGGTGACAAGGATCTGGATGTACTTGTAAATCACAGGATAACTGTGAGTCAGTCAGCAGGGTAACATAACCATGAAAAGAGCTAATGGGATCCAAGGTTGGCTCAGAAAAAGCACTACCAGTGGAGATAGAAAATTATTGTATTTATTAAGCAACACTGGCAAAACCTTGAGAGGAATAGTGGATACAGTTCAGAAACTATGGTCTTGAAATGGAGTAAATAAAGATTATCCTTCTGGATAAC
>NW_008669997.1:67287-102269 GCF_000695815.1 Acanthisitta chloris | reverse complement strand
AAAAAAAAAAAAAAAAAAGTCCAGGTGAGACTTTGATCCAAACAAGGTACATCTTGGGATTGGACAAGAATCACTGACAAGGAAGAAAAATTGTGTTATAATAAAGGCTGCCATAGGAAGTAGATCATAACCTTGGCTAAGAATAAGAATAATGGGAGTTTCTGGCTATTTAAGTACTGAGGTTCTGAAACAAATTTATAATAGGAAGGTAGGAGTAAAAAATGCTTTGTGATGTATTAATCTTCTGTCAAAT
The DNA here is from genome assembly GCF_000695815.1 of Acanthisitta chloris. Lineage (NCBI taxonomy): Eukaryota > Metazoa > Chordata > Aves > Passeriformes > Acanthisittidae > Acanthisitta > Acanthisitta chloris. Next base: position 102,016 of record NW_008669997.1, on the reverse strand, counting down.
ATCATAAGGTACCTGACTACCACTACATTCAGTGGCTGTTAAGCAGTCATATACATTTAAGAAGAGTTTTATCCATTTCTGATAAAAGGATAGGTCAAATGTTTGCCTCTGAAAGAAAGAGCTGAGGTTCCCTGCATCTCTCTTGCAGGGAGTTTGGACAATTACTTTGTCTTAAATATAGCGTGATTGGCTGGATCAAACGTACCACTGCATGGATGGTGTCAAAGCTTGGCACAAAAAGCTGTCAGAGAGATATCTTCTCCCTTTCCTTCAGTCCACTAGTGTAAGAACTACCATTTTCACACCCATCTACATATAGATGATGTCAACTTGTCATTGTGTGCCTGGAGACAATAGAGATTGAAAATGGAAAGCAAGCAAGCAAAGAAAGCAGGATTTTCTGAACCAAATTGCTGCTTTGGACACAGTATAAGTCAGTGATAGCAGACTTGTTATCATATTTACAAGCAGAAAGCTTCATTATGAGAAGGCGAGAGCAAAAGAACATGCTGATCTTTCAAGCTTTCCGTGTCTCTGAACATGAGACAGAAATTTTTAAGAGCCTCCTTCAGCAAAAATCAAGTGGCTCCTGGGGTAATGAGAAGCTAATCAGTCAGATGTAATACTTTTCATTTAATGTTCGTGATGTTTTCCTTGATGGTTGATGAGGCAAGGACAGATCTAGAGTTGCTGGGGGGATGAGTTCTATCCCAATTACTTACTGACTCATCCCCTGATAGTTTTGTTCAATCCCTTTTCTGAGAGCAAGAGAGTCTGTTTTGGCTAGTCCCAGCTATGTACCAGCAAAGCATGTATGGCTCATCCTCATTCATGCTGCCTAGGACATAGGTCACCTGTGTCCACTTGCTGCACCATTTCAAGCTCCTCAATTCCCTGTCCCAGCAGTTACAGAAATCACAGGACTAAAATTAATAGGAAAAGTTATAGATACCTTTCTAGATATAAATATATATGTATGTAAGTATAAAGGTATACAGGTATAGATGATATATCACAGTAAGGTAGGAGGTTTCAGGGTCCCATCACAATGATACATGATGGAGAAAGGGATGACTTTAGAATGGTGTGATTATGCCACAAATAGAAGACAAAACCACAGTGAAATGCTATTTATCTGAGTCTTAAATCTAGAAGAGCACCTGTATTCCTACAGCTCCTACCCTCATTCTGGGTAGCTGATCCTCCTCCTTTTTTTTCCCTTTTCCATTTGACTCTTAATCATAACAAGAAATGAAGATTTAAATCTACATTTAAGATTTACAGAAGGAGAAAAGGTCTTCTGAATAAACATAATTTAACTGCAATTTTCTTCCCTAGCTCTGAAGGCTCATGCTGAAGACTCACATTACCACTCTTTGTGTCATAGTGTATATTAAATGTAAGAAATCAGTCTGAGATGTATTATTGGTTTAGGAGAATCCATGTACAATTACTTTTTAAAAATTACAACATACTTCAAACTGTAATAACTGTGCCTCTTTATAGAAATAGAGGTTATAATCTAGCCATTAAAATTCCATAACCAACTGCTTCCAGCTATTCACATGCGTGAAGCACCGCACAGCTTCCAATTTATTTTTTTTTTAAATTTGCCACTCTCAGGTTCCTGCAGAGAGTAATTTCCTTGGAAAGTGACTTCATCTAAATAATGTTTAAGTATGCCAAAAGAATATCAACAAAGACAAATTGTTCCACATCTCAACATAATCAAATGTTTATTTATTAAACAGGCAAACCTGATCAACATGGAATGAGCTGAAGTCCTCTCAAAGCAAACTCAAAGAGAGAAGTGAGGGGAAGCTCTGAGATGGCACAAGTTTTAAGATGTAGAAGCAGGGCTGATCTGCATTGCTCCAGGCATGCACTATTATCTGCAAGAATAGAATTGGACAAAAGGCTGTTGTGAACAGAGGATGGTTCGTAGCACTCGTGGTTATGCAAAGGATAAGCAATAAGAAGATTACTTCACAGTTTTTTTTAATATATTTAGAAAACTGACCTGAAAAATGACATCCAGGGTGGCTGTAGCTCCAAACTTTGTGGTATACAAGGATCCTGATCCTATCCCGGAGTTTTCCAGACTGTGTTGCATTATTTTATATTTAACACTATATTGCATTATCCTCAGAGAGGATCTGAGTGCTGTATATCATAAAAAGATGAACCTGAAGAGTTTACAGTCTGCATTGAAATTCTCGTTACTCTGCACAGAAAGGTTGGCAAACTTCCTACTTATTTTGAAAGACTTGGGAACATTACTATTAGAGCTATTTCTTGAGCTAAGGACACCATAGGAAAAAGAAACTCATAGGCAAATGAAATCTCAGACATATGGGCAACATTCATGTGAAACAAGCTGTGGACTTTATGTAAAATTTCCACAAAATGCCAAAAGGATTTCTGATTGACCTTGGAATGACTGTTTCAGAGCTAGAACAGCCAACATAACTGCTGTGTTAATCACACTGATTTTCTCCTGCACTTTATTTCAAACAGTGATCTGTGAATGACTGATGCCTATGAAACAATAGAAGGAAACCCATGAAGTGACTGCAGGAATATATTTAAGATAAAAATAAAGTGTATTCTGCCCCCGCCAAGCATATGACTTCAATCAAAATGACAGGAAAATTAAGAACAGGAAAGATACAATCTTTCAGCAATTATGAACACCTTCTCATTGTTTTTTTCTTTTTTTGGTTGACTGAATGCCACTGTGATAACAACCTTATTTAATTATTCATGGCTTTTAAAAATATACACAAGTTCATATTTTCAATTATTCTGTCATTGAGATTAAGGATGGACCTGTAACTGGACTAGGTTCACTCAGAGATGACCACTGTGTAAGGCTAAGTACCACTGTTCCAATTTTATGCCACTGTTCCAAAATCTAGAAGAGACCCATGGGCTGCAGATGGCTCAGAGTTTTGGTAGGAACTCAACATTGCAAATCCTCCTTTCTCTGGAAGAAAACAGCCTTCTACAGCACCATGTTTCAAAAATGATATTAATATTTTAGATTCTTGAGGAAAAATACAAGGTTTAATCTCTTTTTGCATGCCATTTTCATGACTATATGTTGTGAGGGAGAAAACCTATGACTGACCATTAATAATTTGAGGTATAATTTATGATGTTACCTACCCTAAATATGTGTTTCTTTTATCCTCTCCACTTTATGTAAATCCACCTTTTCACAGATGGAGACATGTAACATTCATCTGGAATATGTGATGAAAATTTAATTTTTACCTTATATTGCACTAGATTCTCTCCATATCAGACCTGCTGCAAGGATTATCTTGTGTAGGACAAATAAGAATCTGTGTTACACATTCATCAATGCAACTTCTAAATCAGGCAAGCTATTAATCTTCTAGTTATTATTCTAGTGAAGAACAAGACCTTCATTTACTAGAAACCAAATAAACTAATAAAAACACCACCAGAAATGGTGCATAACAACCCTGTTTACTCCTCTTTTGGTATTGTACTTAACAGTTTTTTTCCCAAAATTGAGATATACATAGGTCATTTTCTAGTATTTATTCTAGCACAATAATTATTGGGATTTTTTTGCAGTGTTTGAAAGACAGGATAATCTTCTGGTAAATGTATTACAGTAAAGCTTGAAATATATGAAATTCTTCCCTAGTTCTGGCAAAGAACTAGGGAATATAACCTGCATAAAGTCACTTAATTCCTTTATCCTGCTTGTCAGCCATTTGAAGGTATCTGACTACCACTGATTTTAGTGACAGTTATGCAGTCATATATATTTCAGGGTTTTGGCATAATTCAATTTATCATGAGTTTTACGAAACTTTCCCTAGTTGTGAATGTCTGAATGAGAACTTGAAGGACAGAGACTGTCTTAGATACTCTGCTTGCACTAATCCTATTTTCATGGGGTTTCTGGTGGGAAGAGAATTCTAGGGATTCATTTGTAGGAATGATAAATACCAATAATTTAAGGAACTTAATGAAACTATCCATTTCAATGAGATATTGCCATGTTAAAGTGAGAAGTTAAGTAGGGGAAATATTTACAAATCAGGACATTAAATGCAGTGTATCCATAATGTGATATTGTGGAACAAGACTGTGATGCAAAGTTGCTGTGACAAAGTAATTGTTTACAACAGCAACCAGTTTAGCAGGGGGGAAATATAGTATTCATCAATATCAGTCTGTCAATAAAGTATTAACATAGTTCTCATATTTTAGTTCTGAAGATAAGATCACATTATTCTTATTAAGAGCACATTTTTTCTTTATTACTATTATTATTCAGAAATGCCAAGGATCAAAACCAAGAGTTGTACTGAGACACAGTAGTGAGAAGGGAAAATAGATGCAGATATAAACAGACTAGTAAATCTGCTAATTCAGTATTGAATTTCCATCAGTGAAGAAGTGTAATTTTTACCAAACCTTCAGATGAACTATACTTCAGTCAGTTTACACAGTCTTATTTAAGGATGGTTTTGAAAGCTGATGCTTTATAAGTTTGCAGTTTAGGTCACTGGTCTGGGCTTAACAATAAAGAACATTATCCAAGGTCAAATGGTAAACTGACCATTGCATTGCTGCCTACAGGGTCATGCAGTGGCTTTCTAGTGGAATCTGTCCCTGCCACGGTAGGAGGGCAGAACTACATGATCTTTAAGGTCCCTTTCAACCCAAACCATTCTATGATTCGATGATTTTGAAGTGGAAGACATATATACACTAGTCCTGGCTCAATCACTGCCTTTTCATATAGCCTTAAAATGCTCCTGTTGGGTCTTTCTCCAAAATAATAAAGGTTTCACTGTTCATCTGACTTTTTAAAATATTTATGTTCAAGATAATTAATCTGGGACAAATGCTAGAAAATCTTGTCATAGTCTTTACTTACATCTAAATTCTGAGTTTGAATCAAGTTAGGATATTTTTGTCTTCTGCACTGACAGACTTACAACAAACCATTTTATTTTGGGTTTAGTTTTGTTTATTGGTTTAAAGAGATAAATCTTTAAGAAACTATTTGCAAGATAAACAGAGTCAAGTCTTCCAGTCAAGTTTCAAATATTCTTCTGTATTATAATACAAGTAATTTTAGTAGATTTAATAAATTTGTAAGAGGAATGTAAGTGAATAGGCTATACCTCTTGGGGTTTACAGTTAATAAAAATACCCCTTCAGTGGATGGGAGTGAAAGGGGGAAATTGAGGATTTGTTGCCCTACTCAGCACAGTTCTTTACAACAGTATGATTTCAGACTTTTTAACCTCTACTGTTTAAATTAAATGGATTTTGATCAAATGCAGCACTCAGGAAATGTGAGATTAATGCCTTTGACAGAAGCATAAAGCAGAGTAAATAGGCATTATACAGGTTTCATGAGAAAGCTCAGCTAGTGTACTTGAATGTGATCTTTCAACTTTTATTACTGACTCAAAATGCCAGCTATGTCATTTCTCTTTTTTTTTTTGGAGCTATTTTACAAGGAGTATGAATGAAGCCACCACAGGAGTGGGAGGTGGAAGGTAAGGTTGAGTTCAAATAAGCATTTTCATGTTGGCCTGGTTTACCAAACACACAGTCTATAGAAACCCATATTAATTTTGAAAAAATATCCTGACAAAATATAAAAGAAAAATCAAATGCATCCTCTTTTTTTAAAAAAAAAAAATTATTTGGAGAGCAAAGATTTCCTACACTTTATGGAGCTTTCACTCTAAATAACAGATCCTCATTAGAAACATTCTTTAGGGATGGAAGTGTGTTTATAATTGCTACTTGCAACCTCAAAAAATATTAACTCATAGTCTTCAGCTTGAAAAATCTGTAGTGATGTTAACAGGTGTAGATGTGAGTGCAGGTCCAGGTAAGATAGAACTGTATCTGTAGGAATCATAGGGTCATAGAATTTTTAATGTTGGAAAAGACATCTAAGATCACCAAGTCCAACCATCAACATTGCACCACCACTACCATGTTCAGCACTAAAACATGCCCTCAGAGAAGATATAGTAGATCTTGAAAGATCATCTGCTTTGTTTGTCCACTTCCTGTTTGGAATGAAAAAGGAGTCACAACACCCTGGAACTTTACCCCTCAGTGATGATGGTTCTGCAGACTCCATGAATTCACCTGAAACAGGACCTCAGAAAAACTGTTACTTCTGGAATTAGAATTAAAGCCCTTCAGAAATCTTACCAAAAGGGAAAAAAAAGGAAAAAAAAGATTTTGCTGTAAAATTACCTCCTATTGAAATAAACAACAACAAAAAAATATTCATATATATTTAACCAAGTCTTTTTACAGGCATTTCTTAAGTCCATGCCAATAAAGATCTGGAAGTGAAGCTACTTTTTCAATAGTTTAATGTTACAAGCAATTTCCTAGGTGATGAGTGACCCATGTTCAAACCTTCAATTGTCCTGGATTGAATCTGGAAACAACTGTCATTGTTTCATGGCACAGAAATGATGTTTTCCAGCCAGCCCTAGCACTATCTTCTTGATAAGATGAGACATGCTGTTTGCTAAAGAGCATAACTAGTCTCCATAGCTTTTTGGAAGTAGAAATGGTAACTTACAACTCAGTGCATTTATCTGTGACTTGTAGTTTACTTTTTCAGACAGTAAAAATAGTGTATTCAATGAGAGAGATGTCAGATCAAGTGTCAGGAAGAAAAACCCACATTAGGATTATGAGTCTCACCTTGACTCACAGACCAGCTCTGGATTTGAGATTGTGAATAAAAGTTTTAGTTCCTGCTTTATAAGAATTTGTCTGCTAGTTTCTATTGAAGAAGGGATTTTTTTCTTCATTTTTTATGAACCTCTTATTACACCTTTGGATTGTGATATTCAAGTGCTGTCATTTTGTATTTTGAAGATGGCTACAAATCAACAGCACAATTTAAGGCTCCTTTTCCCCTTTTATTTGCAAGCACTCCTTTCTGCAATTGCACCACAAGATATATTTGGTGTACAGCTCATTCACTTACAGAAGAGTAAGTGTCTTGAAGATACCAAGACAAAAGAGAGTAAACAGTTGCAGGTGCTTATCTGTACAATAAGCAAAACTTAGTTTTAAGAGATAAATTACTAGATACAACTTTGTTCCTTTAAGAAATTAAAATGACCAATGAACCCCCTTTATAAAACTGTATGTACTACACCAGCTATAGGAATATTAATTTGTGACTGCAGCTGCATATAAAGTAGTGAATAATTTACTTTGCTCTTCTCTCTTTCTCTCTCTTACGTAACTGTTTTGCACTGGAGATTGGCAGATTTTTTTACAGCTACAGATATTATAATATTATCTCATGTTTATGCTGGACAATTAAATGTCACATATTTATATCATATTCATCCCAAAAGACATGTGATACATTCCAAAAAAGCATTCAATCTTGATTTTTACTGCAGGAGCATCTATCATTTCCCTTGGTAGCTTATCCAGTAGTTGATCACTCCCACTGTAGAACATGTATGATGTGAATATATACATTGAAAGGGAATGTAAGGCTGAGACCTGACATATCCAAGAGGAATTCCAATGAGCAGCTTTTAGAGTCTGTACCCCCTAGCCCCTCACATATGCATGCAGGCTCCACATTTTAAATTCTTATCGTGGCTTTCATCTGTGTTCTTTTTACATGTCTTTCTACTTTTTCCTTGCATGTTAAAATATTTTTTCTCAAATGGACAGACCATATTAAGACGAGTTTCTTTTGCTTACAGTGTTACTTTCAGTGTTGACATCTGTCATACTATTTGTCTTTTGAAGTGTAGTATTTGTATGAATGCATAATTTACACCATGTAATTTGCAAATAAAAATAAATATACTGCCCTTAAATGTGCCAGTTATGTAAGTGATGTCAGATTTCAGGCCATCTTCATATGCTGCTTTGGCAAATAAATAATTCACATTGAGATAAAGCATATATTTTCACTTCCTTCCTAAATAGCTCAAATACTTTGCTAAAGTAATCTTCCTACAGTCTGATTACAAAGAAGATTGGTTTTAAGATTTAAGTATTTTGCCTAACATCTCCAATCACGTATAAGAACAGTTCAATGTATTGGGTTGGGTTTTTTCCAAGGAAACATATCTCAGTGAGAGTACATACTTTTTTTTTAATTGAGGAGATTATTTTTTTTTAATCCATATTAATGCACTGTCTGCTCCCCAGAGCCATACCTGTATTCCCACTGAGTTATTCACTCACATGCAGTGAAGTGATGTGCCTGGGAAAAATGGTTGGTGCTTCCTTAACATACTTTGTGGTTCTATTCTCAGCTGTTATTAGTTATATTTTTTTATTGTGCTAAGGTACAGGAGATCTAAACATCAACCAGGACTCCAAACTGCAGGAAACTGTGAAAACACAGAAAAAGAACAGGAGCTCCAACCTGGAGCGTTTAGTAACTGTGCTCCATCTGAGAGCTACAAACAGGACAGCCAGTGCAGATGTGAGGGTGACCATGCTGACTATATCTACAGATGTGACTATAAATTTTATCCATGAGTAAGGGCACAAAACCCAGTGAATTAAATATCCAGCTTCACTAGCTCTGATACTTGAAATTTTTTCCATTTGATGCACTAGATATTTAAACTGTGTTTGCAAGAGACCAATACAGTGCTGTTGCATATGACTGTCTCCCAGACCTCCAGGTGAACAAAAATGAACTATTAGATGGACCACAGAGCACTTTTCTGTCTCCAGACTCCATCACATACTTTCAAAGTAGGTACACAAATAAGGATGCAGATACAGACTAAGGTGCCTCGGTTTGACATCGAAACTGTCTCTTTGGACAAGAAAGTGTCTGAGGTAACATGTATCCAAACTTTTTTTTAAAAATGAGGACACATCAGATCATCTCATTTGCAACACTGCAATGGCTGCAGCTGTGTTTGTGAAGTGCAAATCAGCAGAGTGAATTGGTTTGCCCATAGACTGTATGAATGCCTGTCCCTCTGCAGTTTTCCATTTTTGCTTTTCATTATTGCCTCCTTTTCCCCCTTTCCTTGAAAGTTTAAACCCTTTTGCCTCCTAACACATATTTTGCACTGAAGTTTGCAAAAAAATATACTGTTATCAGCCGAATAACACATATTTTGCACTGAAGTTTGCAAAGAATATACTGTTATCAGCCGAATGCTGTTCTGAACACTTGTGAGATGTAGTCTCTCTTGATCTCTAGATAACCCAGATTAATACTGTGTTTCTGAATGTTTTACAAGGCCTATTTTGCCAAAGATATCATTGAATGCATTAAAATCAGTTCCACCTATATGTGTCACTCAGGCAGAGTTTTCTAATACAGTTTAAACATTAGATTATTGTTAAGCATAAAAATTTAAAAGACTTTTTTTAATTATTAAAAAGTCTAAGAATATAAGATTGGAAAGATTCTACTAGATGAAGAGTGTGCTATCACAGCACTGCCATCATAAGTTCCTCCATAACCTGAACTAGCTTTTTCTTTAAACATTTTTTTCCCTCTTCCCGTCTTCCCTTACTCTCTTCTTATCCATTCTGTTCCAAAACTTCATTGATCTTATGACTAGAAACCTTCCCCTAATTTCTAGCCTAAATTTATTCATAGTCAGTTAATTCCCATTTGTTCTTGTGACAACATTGTCCTTTAACTTAAATAGTGCTTCCCCTTCTTCTGTGTTTACTCCTACGATGTATTTATAGACAGCAATCATATCTCTTCTCAGCCTTTGTTTGGCTAGACTAAACAACCTATGCTCTTCCAGTCTCTTCGTGTAATGAGACTACCCCCAGGAATAAAGGCTTTGGAATTAGGGCCTAATTAAAAATGCAAAGCAAGTAGTGAGGAAGATCCTATGGAAAAGAAGTTGCTCAGAGCCCTGCCTGCAAATGAATATTGGCTGAGCTCTTCTACCTTCTTTGAAGAAAATGATTCAATTGCACAAGTATCTCAAATGTTTAGGTTGAATTTCCTTTTTTGTCTGAAAACTATGCAAAAGAACATAATACTGAATAGTCATTTTCAACACTGCCAGTCTCCCAAATCCAAATTACTGGATTGTTGCTCCCTGGCAGAAGCATATGTATTCAAACCCAACTAAATGGCCTCAGACAACAAAATTCATCAACACTTCTTAAGTATTATAAGGATTGGAATTACAGTGGACAGGTAGCAGTCCAGAGGGGTTCTTGTACATGTAGCTGACCATCCTGGGGAGAGACATTTACACTCTGACTTGCAGAGTTTTGTGGAAGCAAAGCAGACCTTTGGGTTGTTTCTTTTTGTTTTCTATGTTTTCTATATTTTGTTTTCTATGCTTTTTAAAATCTTACTTTGAAGGCATCTAAGTATTAGCTTTTCAAGTGATCCAAGTTCCTACATTTAGTCTATGCGTAACCCTTCTCTGACAACATACTGTGTTTTCATACATTGCACCAAAACCACTTGGAACACCTTTATATACATAAGAGGTTCATGGCAACCTGAAGGACCTGAATATGCATAAGTTTATGAGACCAAATGAGATGCATACCAGAGTCCTGAGGGAATTGGCTGATTGTTGTGATTTGGGAATAGTATTCCCCAATTTAATGTTTCTCAATGAAAACACTCCAGATCACGAACCCCTCCCTCACTCCCCATCCCCTCCCCCTGCCATGGGATGATGAGGACAGTTGGGGCACAAAAGGTGAAGATCTTGGGTCCAATTTAATGTTTCTCAATGAAAACACCACAGACCACGAACTCCTCACTCACTCCTCATCCCCTCCCCCTGCCATGGGATGATGAGGACAGTTGGGGCACAAAAGGTGAAGATCTTGGGTTTGAGATAAGAACAATTTACTAGGAACAGCAGTGAAGTAAGAACATAAAGAGTAACAAGGATGCTGATAACAGAACATACAAAACAGACAAACTACTCACACAAAATTACTCACCATGCAGAACTGGCACTGCCCAACTGCATCCTTGCACACCTCGAACCTGACCAAAGGGGGCTCAAACCCCTTCCCTTCCATTCCCTGTGCATGATGTGAGGGGGTATAGAATAGTCCCAGAGTCCTAACTGCCCCTCCTGGCTGCTGCCAAGGTTAACCATGTCCTAGCCAGAACCAGGACACTGATATAGTTGCCAAGCTACTCTCCATCATATCTGAAAAGTCATGGCAGTCAGATGAAGTCCCAGGTGACTGGAAAAGGGGAAATGCTGTACCCATTTTCAAAAGCAGTAAAAAGGAAGGCCCTGGTAACTATCAACTTGTCAGCCTCCTCTCTGTGCCTGGAAAGATCACGGAATATATTCTCATCCCAGGTGACTGGAAAAGGGGAAATGCTGTACCCATTTTCAAAAGCAGTAAAAAGGAAGGCCCTGGTAACTATCAACTTGTCAGCCTCCTCTCTGTGCCTGGACACGGAACGGAATATATTCTCATAGAAGCTATGCTAAGGCACATGGAGGACAGGGAGGTGATTTGGCTCAGCCAACAAGGATTCACCAAGGTCATGTCCTGCCTGACCAGCCTAGTGGCTAGTTGAGTGACTACTTCAGTGGACAAGGGAAGGGCTACATATGTCATTCATCTGGACCTCTGTAAAACCTTTTACATGGCCTCCCATAACATAATTCTCTCTAAATCAGAGAGAAATGGATTTGATGAGTGGCTTGTAAGATGGATAAAAAAGTGGCTGGACAGTTGCATCCAGAGGGTAGTGGTCAACAGCTGAGTCCCAATGGATATCAGTGACTGCAGTAATGCTGGTGCATTCTCTTTAGAAAGATATTTGAAAGAAGAAAAACCTGCATCTAATGTAGATTTCAAAGCACATTTTCATTTATAAAAACACCTTCAGTTCGAACAGCAGTAAGCCAATTAAAGTATATGTATGTATCAGAGAAGTCCTTGGCTACAGTGTCTCTGACAGAAAGACATTTCCTCCTAAAATTTTGAAATTCAATTAGTAACATTGTCCAATTCAATCTAAATTTAACTCTTCAATTGGATCAAATTTTAGATTTTTTAAAGCTACTTGAATTATATTGTTTCATTTTGTGACATGTGTAATTGAAAAGGAAGTGTATAAGTATAGGCTGTATTGTAAAGTATTTTATGGCTAGCTATTTTATATTGTCTTAAATGATGGCTCTTGGTGGAGGTTGTCAACTGGTAGGAAAACACAAACATTGTGCCTTTTTGGCTGAGTTCCTGCTCCAGTTTCTCTAGGGACTGAATACATCTGAATCTAATTTTCTGTAAAACATAAGAGAATATGAGCTGAAAAATTTGGATCTACAGGTGCAGTGGATTCAACTTGGTACTGACCTTTACTAATCTCACATCTTCTTCAAGATGTAGTATAAAAACTGTGTTCATGAACACCTCACCTTTTTCTTTTTTTTTCTAAACTAGAAGAGATGCTGCTTTGCTCTTCAGGAGACAACCTCTGTTTCTAGAGCCAGAGGTCCCGAGTTCTATTATTGATGCCACTTACATTCATTTGGCTGGAAATTAAAATAAAAGTAAAAATTTAAAGAAAAAAAAAGGAAAGAGAAGCAAAATTTGACTTTTAAAGCCTCAAGATGCCCTTCAATGGGGCAGGAAGAGGACAATTATCACTGCCTTTTGCAAGGCTCCCCCCATCTCCTGTTTGAAATGGAAGTCAAAAGACCCAGATGCCAGGCTGAAAATACTCTCCCTTCATCACTTACTTTTTGTGTGTGTTCTCCTTGCAGCTGTGCTGGCAGCATTAAATATACCTCACAGCTATTCACTAGGTTACAGCCTGAGCCAACGCACACAGAAGTCTTTTCATGAATCTCTGTGGCTCTGGATCAGGCCTGGGGACTGTGCCTCTGCCTTTTGGGGGGGCTGTTATGCCTTGTGTTGTCAGCTAACAGTTTTTGTACTCATTTTATGAAGTTTAAGCATAGGGTATATATTCACACAGAAGTACAAGAGCACCTTTCCCTTGTACTGTTCTGGATTATCATGCTGAAAAATCCCTGAGCCCTTCACAAGAAAGCAATTACCTAGTTCTCACTGCATTATGTTACAGTTAATTCTGTCTTTGTATGACTACAGAGTATACATTGGATAGACAAATAAGCTATAAGAAAAAAATTTGGTAGTGGAATGATGCCGAGAAAAATCTTCTCTATGGTTTCTAAACAAAGAGGGTGGATGGAGATAGGAGCAGAAGACAATGTACTCAGAACATATTAGGAGAAGGCAGAGCCAAAGGATGTAAGATCTCATTCAAATAAATTTTCTGAAGGAAGGTAGAACAGAAAAATAACAGCAGAATTATAAGGAATTTTCATTGCTGGTTGACCAGGTATGGAAAAGTTTAAGTTATGAACATTAGACTGGCATAGGTATATTCAGTAGTAATTTCAGAAGAAATATTTCAAAATAAAATTTGATTCAGAAACTTTTGAACCCTGGATTTAGCTTTTAATATAGAGCATCCTCTGATCCTGAGTGTATTTTTCACCACACTTGAATACTTAAGGATATAGACTATCATGGCCTATGTTCAGGCTTTGCCATGATTTTCACTGATATAAATGTAGATAGTGACACCCATTTGCATGGCCTTCTAGACTCTGAAGAGGTTCTTTCTGTAATAGGTCCTAGACATAGAAAATAGAGAATTGAGACTATGTGAACATGGACTCATAAGAGTCAATTTGCTGAACATCTTGGCTCACTCTCCAGCTCTTGTAAGCTCAGTCTGTGGGATCAGACATGAGACATTTAATTGCGGGTCATAAGCTGACTTATTGTTTTGCAGCACATAACAGATAAGATTACAAGAGACTGCATAATGGTTTGGCTGGTGTTAAAGCAGTATAAGTGCCACCCATCACAGTCAGTCTGCCTGAACAGTAATGATAGTGTGTCATTGGAGACCACAAACTGACAAGGCTATACATGCAATTCTCTGCTAGCTGTCTAGAATACAAAAGGCTTTTGTAGATGAAATATTAGCACGCCAGCACACTAAAACTAGGCTGATACAGAATGATAATTTAATATTCCTGTTACACCTGGGATTGTGGTGGGCTGGTCATGACTGACCATCAGGTACTCACCAAGCCAATCCCTCACTCCCTTTCCTCAGTGGGACAGGGGGAGAAAGTAAGGCAAACCCTCATGGGCTTAATAAAGAAAAGCAAAGGCTATGCATGGAAACAAAGGAAAACAAAAGTATTTACCTCTACCTCCCCTCAGTAGGCAATGTCCAGCTACTGCAGGGCCTTAGTACACATAGTGGTGACTTCAGAAGACAAACACCTTAATAACAAGTGTTGCCCTTCCTCATCCTCCTCCTTTCTCTTAGCTTTTATTGCTGAGTACAACAACATATTGTATGGGATATCCCTTCGGTCAGTTTGGGTTAGCTGCCCTGGCTGTGTCCCCTCCCAGCCTATTGCTCACTCTCAGCCTACAGGTGTTTAGGTGGAGATTGGGGTTGGAGAGACAGTGCTGATGCTGTGCCAGCACTGCTCAGCATAGATAACACTGCTGTGGGACCAACACCTTTCTAGCTGCCAATGCACAGCATTGTGATGGCTGCCATGGGGAAAATCAACTCCATCCCAGTCAGACCAATACAGTAACAGATCAATAGCTAAATATTACTGCATTTTTTGAACTAAAATATGAATAGATGAATCCTTCAAGTCAGTACCAATGTTTATGCTTGTTTCCAGGCAAACATATCCCAGAAATTGTTAGATGTATGTTCCAATTGTTCATATTGATATAATAGTCCCCTAATTCCTGAGAAAGGGAAAACTACTTTCATGGTATTTGCTAGTTCATGCCTAAAGAAGGCCCCAAAAGGATTTGGAAGTTTTCATTTAGATTTCTGTCATCAGTAAATCCTAGCCAGAAAACCTAAGAAAGTCTTTTTCACTGTATTCATAGGATATCTTTCTCCCAGATGAGACAAAAAAGAATTATCAAAAACAGTTTCTGTCTGTTCAATAAAGTCTAATAACCAGAAAAAAACCTGAGCCATGCAGTATTTTTTGTTCATGATTTGTTGAAGTTATCAAAACAAGGGTGTAACTAAAAAAAAAAGGCAGATCAGAAGTGAGAGTGGGAGAATATAGACAAAGAAGATACAGAGCAAGGTAATTTTCTGTTCTACCTTGTTGACATTTTGTTCCACTGAATTTCTTTGCCCCCAGAAAGTCACCTTATGTCAGGACTTACCTGCACTCTTACTGGATGCTCTTAATTCTTCTGTATCTTTAATGGATCCAATGATTATTGCAACTTGGATTTATTGACACAGTTATGACTTAGAGTGTGATTTTTTCCTTCCATTCAAATTTTCTTACTGAGGAAAACAATTAAAATATTCAGAAGGGAATGGTCCTCCAGGGCATCACCAGCAGCTCAGAAGGCCTGATGGCATTTCATCTCCCATTTCTGTGATGGACTGTCAGGTGAATCAGAGGAATGGAAAACCATCAGAAAGTCCTAGCTGTGTTTGTAGGGGGTGTGTGGTACCAGGTATGGTGCCAGGTATTCGAGCACAGATACAGCTCTCTCTAACTAACTCTATAATGTAGTCAAGCATTTGTGTTTTTCTTAGTTCCTTCTCTCTTAAATATGCCTTTAAGTAGTACTAAAACGTTAATCTTGAGGGATGATCAGCTGCTGAAATAATGGACATATATGTACATAATAGAGATTGGTTTTTTTCCTTAAATCTTTCTCTCTGTTTTGACTCTTTTTCTGAGACAATTCTCAAATTTATTTTTAATATAAATTCTACATATTCCTTTCTAGAAGATAAAAGTCAGTGTAGGGATTTATGTGCTTTAAAAGGATCCATGGGGTGTAAAGAAGCACTGTCTTGTTTTTATGACATGAAACATGTTGTCTAGCAGCATCAAAATCCAGCACAATCATTTATCTTCACATTTCTCCTATACAATATTCCAAGGATACAAAATTGTGTTTAAAGACATAGGATTGACTAACTCTTTGTGCTTTGAACTTCTTTAAATTACCTTAACAGTAACACACAACACAAAGAGGACTGGTTTTTTTTCACCCTGGGATTGTGGCAGCAGTTTGAAGATGGTCATTTTACAGATAGTTTTTTTATCAGCATGGAAAAGGAAGAAAAGCAGCAGGGAACAAGATCACCCAAACTGGCTTTAATGGTTTTATTACTTTGTAAAACAATAAAAGAAACACTTTTTACAGAAGGTCAGAAATGAGACACTGACAAATTTTTCATGTGTGATAATTAAAAGCAGCTCTCAATCCTCTAGTGTAAATGCTTCTATTCCTTCGTTGTTGTAGTTTTTCATCTCCAGCATAAATAATTTTCAATAAAAGAGGAGAGGGAAGGAAGAGCTAACAACAAGATACTGAAATGAAGAATGGTGCACAAAAAAAAAGTGCCAGTCCTAAAATTATGCACAGCAATTGCTTTGCATTAGTGCAGGGGAAAGAAAGGACAAGGAAAAAGAAAACACATAGGAAAAGATAGAAGGTGATTTCTGTAATAATTCCTGCAACTGGCAGTAATCTATATTATTCTGTTTGTGTCTTCATTCCAACATGGTGGGAAAAAACTAGGCATGAGCAAAACATTTTCAGTGTGCAATAAGTCCAACATCTCTTCATCCCTGAGCACACTTGGGAAAACTGAAACTATGCTGAAATTCAAGCCACAAGGGACAGGGAGGGGAAGGCATAGTGGCTGTGTATGAATGCAAGGAAATATCTAAAAAATCTGAATATTTATTTCTGGTATTTGCAAAGTGTTTACTTATCTCAATGCAATGCATGCTTTCAGTTCAAAATTAACTTAAATAGAAATATTAAGCAAGACTAACACACCTCTCCCCTTCAAATTAATTAAAGACAAGTATTTCTGTTCAGACTCTTAGATAAACAGAATCTTTGTTCCATTTGCCCAGCAAATAAAATTATCTCCTTCTTTCCCCTCACCAACCTTCGTGCCAGCATGTCAAGAGTGCATGCATTGTAGGGCTCCTGCTGCTAGCAAAGTTAATAGTTTTCTTGCAGGAAGGGAAAATGAGACAACAAGCCACCTCACCCCTACACACTTCTTTTTTTTTATGCTAGACAAAAGGATCACTTTGTTCGACTACTTAAACCTTGAACTGAATAGAGGAGTCACTGTGGGGAAGTGGAGCTTGCAGTATGCTGTCTGAGCCTAATACTCTAAATCCCTCACATTAAGTACACTAGTAGCAACTAAACAAATATCCACACAGATGTCATGCCATTCTACTGAGCAGTTTTATTCCATTTATAAAATGAAAGAGCAATCCCCTGACTGCTTGTCATGGCAGGTGTCTGCGTATTTAAATGCTGGTCAGTTTTAAATGGGACACATGTATTTAACTTTCCCAGCATGTCTAAAGCTTTTAAAGCCCATCACACTGATGCTAAAATAATAAGGGCCAGCAGCCTGGTGATATGATTGCTTTTTTATTGCTCAGTTTGTGCAGAGAACTCGCTTTAATTCCAAAGGTTATAGCTTTTAAAGCAGTGCTACACCCATTTCCCTCCCCCAAACTGAAGCTGGATCAAGAAGGGCCATAAATGAGAGCTGAAAACGTATGCTAACATGGCAATCTATCCTCTGATCCTTTTTATTTTTGGTGTGATTTCTAACAACTCTTCCCAGCTAAGATCAAGAGTGTATCTCACTTAAGCAGGAGATGTCAGCTGTTATGAAATTGGCAGATGGACAATTAAGATACTTCAAGGTAAAAACATAAATAAAATGCAGGGAAAAGAGGGAAAGCATGCAATTACTGCTCACTGCTGCTGTCTCCTTGCTTTGGAATTTCAATGTCAGAGGAAGAGTTTTTTCTACCAATTGGTTATTGTTAGCTGTGGCAATTATAATACAGGAATACTAAAGCAGAGGCAAATGAATTGAGAGTGTGAAACTCAGTCTGGAGCAATGGCTTCTAAATAGTTTAATGGTGCGATTATGCTCTCTGATAGGAACGTATTGCTTCTGTTTCCACCAAGGTTAGTCTTGCATGATACTTCAGAGAATCACAGAGTCATTGAATATCCTGAGCTGGAGAGGACCCACAAGGATCATTGAGTCCAACTCCTGGCCCTGCACAGAACAGACCCAAGGATCACACCATATGCCTGAGAGCAAACTCAGGGAGGTAACTAATAAGCAGAAGGTTTTGAAGAACTCATCCCATGTCATCTGAAGGAATCTTAAAATAAGGCAGAAGAACAGACAAATGAGTGGCCATGAGCCCCAGGGGTCCTGGCTGAGTAGAGGGTTTTACAAAGGACTGTAGTATATTGTCTGTGTTAAGGAGTTAGAGGTGACATATCTATGAAAAGAGCTTGGTGAGGATAACACAGAGCTAAACACCTTCAGGAAGATTTTTCACATTAAAGTAAATGATGAAGATGATATTGAGAAGCAAAAGAGTAATTTTTATAGTTTTGTAATAATTATTAATTTTTTACAATTCAGTTTCATGCTAAAGGTCATGTCTTCAGAATTCCTTCTGTTCAAATGTATGTTCTTTCAATAAACTCAGTCCAAACTGCCCGAAACTCAGAACAGGAGACTGACATTTAGAAGCCAAGCTTTTCTGTCTACTTTGCATTTCTCAACAGATTTTTGAAGAAAGATCAGGAACATAAAAGCACAGAAATGTGCTGAGGACCTAAGGGATAGCAAATGACATATGAAAATACTTTTAAATGCCCTAAGCGAAAGAAGCTACTCAATTATTGGAAAAGGAAGAGTAGTTCAAGTGGACTTCAAAAGATGTGTTTTCTATCAGCCACACTGAACAAATCCTGGGATGATCTGAAAGGGAAAAACAACACACAGATTTTGTTCATTTGTTTGAAAAATTCAAGAGAAACAGGAGACCTCTGGTTCTTGTGCTAATAGTAAAACAAGCAAACACTGCAACTCTTCTTGCTCTTTTCTGTAGCCAGAGAAGTAAATTTTTATTTGAAAGCAGATCTGAAAGAGGCTTGGGAAGCTCTTCCACTGGTTTCAAGGTCTATGACAGCAGAGTCCCACAGAAGAAGAATTGAGAAAGCAATCTGTGCTCAGGTGTGTTTCTGAGAGCTGGGACCTCAGGAGGAAAAGAACAGATGTTGCTCAGAACCAGATAACTTGGAAATCTGTGAATCTCAAAGTCAGTGTTCTTTACCACATGCTGGATTCTCCATTAGGAATTCTGGAACCAGTTTCTAAAGAAATACCTATCCTTGAGTTTATTGCCAGTTAGTGAATTGTGTATTTGAAAAGCTCTTGTAGGATAGAAGTGGCTATTTATTTCAAAGAATATAACAAAACTGTAAAAAAAAAAGGATATAGAGAAAGATAACACATGATCAAAGTTGCAGGATGATTTTAATGCCAGGAGAGGTTAAGGAGACTGAGAGTCTTCAGCTGGAAGAAGAGATAACTGACATATAATAATATGAAACAAATAAAGAAATGCAGTGAGAGCGAGTGTCTCTTGTAATAGAGGGCATAAAGGGAGATTAAAAAAATAACCTAAAATAAGCAGAAGAAGGGGATTTTGGGGGACTTATATTGTGACATCCTTTGTCCTGAGAAATTAGAGACCTGGGGCAGATATTATCTTGGGAATACAACTCTGGCAAATCCTTATTTCCATCTTCTTCTGCTCAGTACAGACTGCTCATAGCCAGTTGCTATGAAATAGCTATGTCTGCAAGGCATGAGTAGCCTGTGGTGACACGTTGCATATTCTGTATTCCAAGCAGTGTTTGGTTTATGTGTAAGTCAGGGTTAAGTACTTCTGAGGAAATCTGCATGGGCACTCTGTATTTCTGTAAAAGGTAAGATGTTTATACCCTCAAGCTTTGTCACTTAGACTCTTCTTTTCCTCTTTTTCAAATACCCCAGTTTTGTTGAGATGGAGTTTCTTTACTTTTATTTTTTTTTCTTTTTGCCTGCTGCCAATTATTTATCATGCCAGAACCAGCACAATTCAAAAGGAGAAATCTTTACTTTGTAATTCAGAAGACCTGCCTGCTAAACATTATGAGCTCTGTGATTATGTACATCACAAACTCCAGGATTCATTTAACTACCCATGGATTTCTTTGATGTTGAGACAGCTGACCAAATTACTCTGAGTTTCTTTTTCGAGTCTGTGGGGGATTAGTCAATAAACTCAACAGAATTGAGGTCTGAGAAGTTTATCTCACCCTAAAATAAATGCATTTGTCCAAATTAATCACATTAAACTCTATTGACTGTATCGATCAAGCTACATTGACCATAGTGGAAACCTAAACAGTCAGCTCAGCTGTAGACAAATGTATTTTATTACCAACAAACAGATGAAACAGATCCTATCCCTAAATTCCATTTTCCAGGCAGCCACCACAGAGTGATATTTTCAACAGCTTTGTTTAACAACAGAAATGGATTGCTTATTGCTATGAATTTCAAGTACATTGCATAGCTGAGCCTCAAGACAAGTTGGGGCTTAGTATCATACAAAGGATATTAAGAAATTCTGCCCTGGAATAGCCAATCCCTGCATAAAGCTAATTCTCATTCTTCACTGCATACTTTTGTACTCTTTCTTTTATGACCTACTGAAATAGAAAATGTGACAGGATTTAGCAATGAAACTCTGAATGAACAGTGTAAAAAACCCAAACAAGTGAACACACAAAAAAAAAAAGCAAAACAAAACCACTTTAGGACTATGTATAGAATTCACTTAACAAAATAGTGCAATGAATTGTTGGGTTTTTTTAATAACCATGAAGGAAATGAGCAACAGTTTTCTGGGGTCATAGAAAAACTGCAAGTGAGCAGAATCACTCACTCACTTTGGGTCTCAATTGTCCCTTCCATCAAGCACCTTTGCTCCTAAGCTCTTCCTCTCAGCAGTAGAGGTGACAGAGTCAAATTTGATTATCAGCTATCAGCAGCACCCAGCAGTGAGCTAGGATCAGAGCAAACCAATGCTTCAATTCATTAGTGGTTGTTATTTGTAATATATGAATGAATTTTACTAATTTTTGTCCATAGAATTGAAATGTCGTGTTGTAGTTATAAGAATCTCTAGTCCTTTTGGCAAGAAGGTGAAAGTTGTCTCTGTTATGGCAGAGTTTTCTGGATTAGGAGAAAAACCAAAACATAATCTTGGTTCCTAGGAGGTTTTTTGTTCTCTTTGTAATAAATTTCATTTTTCTCAGTATTAAGAGCAGCTCAAAGTCTTTATACAGAAGACCTAACCTAGACCTTGAGCCTATCAAATGATTGTTATGTACTAGGCATAAATATAAGGAAATGTGCTTAGAGTTTTGAGAAGGTCTTGAATTCATAGGAAATCATGACTTGATGGCAATAAATATAGAGACTATCCTATACACTGCAATTAATTAGTGCATGGAGATACAAATTAGTGGAATGATAGAAAGTTGTTTTTCTATTTAATATCTATAACATCACAAATTGAATGTGTCCTATAATTCCTATCACAAATATTTTCTATTAAATTTGTGAATTTGTGGGAATTGTTTAACTTCTGGACCTTTCTTCATCTACCACCATGTTTAAAGATTGTCCTCAGATTTGTCATGAGGTAGAGAACTTAACAAGTCCATTACCTCATCATGTACCAGAAATTTGTACCTGCAACAGTAGCAGAGCTATTAAGACATTTTTTGCTCTTTTATCTTCTGCCATAATTTAGTCTATTCAAACTATTTATGACCTTTACTTTGTCATATTCCTTTCCTGTTTCCTAGAAGTATTTTTTGTTGTCTTTGTAATAATTTTGTCCCTCACATGACACTTCCAACAGCCATGATTTTAAATTGATGTTGCACCTGCCTGTCTTGTAAATGCCTTGGCAAGAGCTAAAGGTCCAGTGACACACATGGTGGGGGCCGGAGGGGGAAGAAAACAACAAAAAAGGGATAATTCTCATGTCTTTCTGGATGTAAGAAAAGTGGGAACAAATAACTCTGCCTGTGTGAACTAGTAAGTGAAAACTACTCATTGTTTTTATACTCACAGTTGTCATACTGTCTTTACCTAACATGTGACTTTGCAAAGTCATGTGTGAAACTGGAGTATGGAAAGAAATATGGTTAAAAACAGCCACTACTCATTAATATTCAGGATGAATCTACTTTCCAGTGCAGTTCATTCTCTACTCAAAGACATTCAGCTTCCCCTCTCTCTAATTTTCACAGGCACTCTTTATCTGTCCATCTGCAATGCATTTCTGCTCCATTAAGTTATTATAATGTACAGCCATAAAGATAATGCAACTGTAAATTATTGCATTAACATTCTAGTCATCAACATGTAAACTCAGACTGAACAAATGACAGAAGCTATTTTACCTGAGAAAGTGTCATATCAGAAACAGAATATTTTTTCCAAAAGGGTTGAAATGGCAATTAATGCTGCTCAGAAATACTATTCCGACAGGTTTTCTTTTGTTTTTTCTCAGATGTATCTCAACACTTAATCTGGAGGGGAAAAAAACAAAAGAGAAGAGAGAAGAGAGAAGAGAAGAGAAGCGAAGAGAAGAGAAGAGAGAAGAGAGAAGAGAAGAGAAGAGAAGAGAAGAGAAGAGAAGAGAAGAGAAGAGAAGAGAAGAGAAGAGAAGAGAAGAGAAGAGAAGAGAAGAGAAGAGAAGAGAATTCATTTGAAGGAACCTAAAACAGCCGTCTAGTCCAACTGACTGTCCAATTCAGGACTGACAAACAGTTAAGTAATTTTGTTAAGCACATCGTCCAAATGCCTCTTAAGCACTGACATGCATGAGGCATTAATCACCTCTCTAGGAAGCCTTTTCCAATGTTTGACCTGACATTTCAATAGAAAATGGTTTCCTAATATCAAGCCTGAACCTCTCCTGGTGCAGCTTTGAATAATTCCCATACAAAATAAAGATAACCCCTTTAAAAATCCTAATTAAATCCTAGAAATTGAAAGAAGGATGCTCTAAAACATATGGTGAGAATGGGGGGAAGTAATTATCACTTGAATTCATTCACCATTCCAACTAGTAAAAAACATTAAAATTTATCAGCAAGTTAAACCATTGTCAGTCTAGGTTAAATGGTTTTCTTTCATAAGTTATCTGTATCATCTGTATCATGAAAAGCCACAAGCACTGTAAGCTTTCACTAGACATATCATACCCAGTTCCAGCAATTATCAGCTCAGAGATGCCCTGAACCAGAAATGACTTCTAAATTACTTTCTTCAAAAGCAACTTAACATGGTCCTAATGGAACAAGCCAGGCATGTCTTGACATTTTTCCTCAATATGTGGAAGCATTGCCATCTTAGAAGAGTTTGGGTGTCAGTTATACAGGCAATTTTGAGCAGAAGACCAAAGAAGCATTTTCAGATGACAAAAACTAACTCCAAATGTTGACAGAAGAAATGTTGCACATGCTCATACAAGAATCAAAGCATCTTGCTTCAAGAGTACACCTTACTCAGGCAAATTTAAAAGGGCCATGGTTGGGTTTTTTTACTGGCTCAGTAAGAACTGGTGGATATCATCCCTGGGATTTGTTGTAGAACTTTCTGTAGTGTCCTCCTTGCCAGTTTTAGAAAAGGAACTGGGCTATTGTATAAACAACCAGAAGCCCTCTGAAATAAGAAACCTGGATTTTTTTTAGATTAATATTTTTAAAGTTACTTTGTATTTTGGAAATGGCAAACTTGCAGGAGGAAAAAACAAAAGAAAAGAAAAAACATATGACAAGAGGAAAGGACAAAGTAGACTCTCTATTTGCTGGTGTTTCCAATCACTTCCCAGTAATGGAAGTTCATAACTGACAGGCATATTTCCTGGTCAGATTGAGACCAAGAGATGGGACAGGTGATGTGTATGTGGGATGGTACCACCAAACTCTAGGCAGGGATAGACAGTGTGCACCTTTTCCCAAAAGAACCATGCAAAAAGCTAATGCTTTAATAAGCCCCACTCCATTATCTTTTTGACAGGTTTCAGATCACTATGGTTATAAGCAATATATTTAATATCTTGAAGAGAGAGACCAGAAAGCCTAGCAAACAGAAGATTCTTTCTTTTCCATGGAACATTACGATAAGAATAATCAAGTCAGCATTTGTGTCATCTATCCTTTATATGAATGAATGACCCATCACATCATTGCCTCTTTGAGGTATGAAAATGTTAACAAACTTCTTTGTACAGCAAAGGAAAAGCTTGTACAAATAAGTGATGCAACTTGTCAGCAGACAAGCCACACATTGCATTTAAAATTCCTGGATCCCTATTCCCCCTGCGATCAGCAAGAGCAGTGCTCACCACCCTTAGTTCAAAGTTTTGGCCAATGGCCAAAACCTGCATCAGTCTTCTTAGGAAAAAGGCAACCAGCACACTATCAATGAAGACTTAATGCAGTATAAAAATGCAATATAAATGAGAAGTGTTAATGACATCAATGGCTTAATCCTAAAATGCTTTAATCACAGACTTTTATTTTATGTAGATAACACACTAATGCACATTAGCAACCACCCACCAGAGAGCTAAGGCAGTAAATCCTTCCAAGAGCACAGGGCTCTTACCAGTTGGCAGGAGGTGTGACTGAGGACAATGTTTCCAGAGTAAATGAAAATATATGTCTGTAACAGTTCAAATTAAAGCAAACAAAAAAAAAAACCCAAATCTGAGCCCTTTTCTATCATCAGAGTCAAACCCTGCAAGTTGCCTCTCTAACATTAAGATAGGTATTTCTGTATCTTATTAAAAACTCCATGTGTCTGTACCAGGTGTCCTTCCCTGCAAGTATCTTCATGATCCAAAATTTACAACAATGAAACCTCTCTTCTCTTCTTCTCTTTTTTTTTTTTTTTCTCCTTCCCCCTCTAATTGAGTAAAAAATCCTCCCTTTTTAACATTCATTCACAATTTATCATAGAATCATAGAATCAGCCTGGTTGGAAGAGACCTCAAAGATCATCGAGTCCAACCCTACTGCCATTACTAGACCATGGCACTAAGTGCCACATCCAAATTCATACATTCCCAAAGATATATGAGATATATGGAAGACTGGAGTGACTGATATCTAGAGGTTCGGTGGTAGGTTGACACTATCATGTAATAAAACCTAATCAGAGGTCAAATATTAAATCAACTGCTCATGATGCTGCAGGTTTAATTTCATCTGGTTATTCTGACACAAAAGAATGTTTCTTCCTGTAATGAAATCATGGCTGGATGGTCAGAACATGGTTCTATCAAGAAGCCACCTTTCAGTGACTCTTCATCTCACCAGGCAAGGTAGAAAAGCAAGGACATTTCTTCTAAGCTGATTCGTTTAAAACAGGAGCAAAACCAGATTTTTGTTATAGTTTTAATTATAAATAATAAAGCTTCAGCATGTTATAGTGAGCAGTTTGCAGAGAATACAGAAATAAACATTGTACTTGTACTTATGTCAGAAGAACTTAAATTTAAATCAGTCCAACTAGCACCATTCATCCCACAAATTAAAGCTTCCTGTCTTCATACTCAAGTCATTTTCTTTAGTCAGTAGTTTTGAATCATAGAATCAACTAGGTTGGAAAAGACCTCAAAGATCATGGAGTCCAACTCTCCCGTTGTTACTAGACCATGGCAGTAAGTGTCACATCCAGTCTCATCTTGAAAACCTCTTTTCTTATTACTAGTGAAAGTCTCTGAATGACTTTGATTCTAGAAAGATGCAAAGAACTAATTTACTGAGGACAAAAACTAGCAGAAGAAGACAGTGCTGAGGACTTCAGGAAACAACTAGGCAGTGTTGATAACTGTCATGGGTAGTATTTTCATTTCCTCAGGCACCTCACATGAAGGCATTAGGCTATTTTTATGAGAGTCAGAGTATAACAATACCTGAAAGAGGAGTTTAAAGGGGATGGGAATAACTCTTGTTTCCAAAACTCTGGCTGTACCATAGATGAATCTACATGAATCTATATTTATATGCTCAAGTTCAAATTGTACACAGTTGTCACTGCAGGTTTGCATTGCAGAACCAATACACAATGCAATAATACAAATGCTTTGGAAGAATAGGTTCCCCAAAAAAGCAACATTACAATGACATGAAGTCATTCCTTTGCTTTACCACAGTAGCTGCTCATAAACCAAAATCTAGCTCCCAGCTGTACTAGGAAGTATTTCCTTTTCTCTTTACCCACTTTTATTTTCCAATTTTCTTCTTTTTCTATTTCATTATTCAGCTACAGAAGCATACAATCCGTGCCTCATTATTTCAGGACAACAGTTACTCTCTAATTGTTTCATGTCTGATGAGCATTTCAATGATGGATGACCTGCCTCACTCTGCAGAATTTTACAGCTGAAAAATAGTTTCAGGTTTAAGAAAAAGTAATCCACAGTCTAATATACACCATCTATTAAAACCCTAATTCTTTTGCTTTATCTTTCTGCTATTGTTTGTTTTTCAAATACTTTACAAAACCAGTAATCAGAAATGAACTCTTCTCTCATTTGCTTTTGAACACAAGTGTAACTCCTCTGCCCTTTCCAGACATATGGTGGTTACATGGGAAGAGTCAAGTGTCAGCATTAACCACCTACTTGTTTCTAGGAAACAGCAGATTTGCAGGGTCTGAATTGGTGCTATTCTTCTTCAGAGCTAGATTTTCCAGTTGAATAAAATTTGGGGTGAACAAATTCTAGGATTAAAAGCAAAAAAAAAATTAATAATAATGGTCAAATTCTAGGATTAAAAGCAAAAAAAAGTTAATAATAATGGAAATGAAAACTTTAGTTTTCTCTAGATTTGTCTTTGAAAATGGAGTTACTTGAATGGTCCAGCAAAAAATGATGGAGTAACACTGTCAAAGCAAAGAGCTACCAAAGTCTGTGAACCACATACCAGTCTTTGTGGGATTAAAACAATCTACATTGTTTTTAAAGGTTTTATCATATTTTCCTGTTTCCTGGGGATAGAGTTAATTTTCCTCAGAGTTGTCAGCATGGTGCTGTGTTTTGGATTTGTGCAGAAAACAGTGTTGATAACACAGGGATATATTCATTATTGCTGATCAGAGTTAAGGTCTTTTCTGCTCCTCACCCCACCCCACCAGCAAGGAGGTTGGAGGTGCACGAGGAGTTGGGGACAGCAGAAATTAGATGACCTAAGGAATATTCAATATTATATGTCAGAGTTGTCAGCATGGTGCTGTGTTTTGGATTTGTGCAGAAAACAGTGTTGATAACACAGGGATATATTCATTATTGCTGATCAGAGTTAAGGTCTTTTCTGCTCCTCACCCCACCCCACCAGCAAGGAGGTTGGAGGTGCACGAGGAGTTGGGGACAGCAGAAATTAGATGACCTAAGGAATATTCAATATTATATGTTGTCATGCTCAGCATATAAAGCTAGGGGAAGAAGAAGGAAGGGGGGACATTTGGAGTGATGCCCTTTGTCTTCCCAAGTCACAATTACGTTCCTGGGGATGGCAGCACATGGGAAGTGATGAATGCATTACTTGTTTTGTTTTGCTTGTGTGTGTGCCTGCCTACCTCAACACATTAGTTTCCATACTTTTACCCATCTGATTCTCCCTCCCATCCCACCTATGGGACTGAATGAGCAACTGAGTGGGGCTTAGTCACTGGCTGGAGCTAAACCATGACACCTGTTCATCCTCTTTAATCCTAAAATCTTGCCTGATTTTACTTTTCTCTGAAATTTTGTTTACATCTGAGCTGCACCACATTGGAAGCTGACATGCAGAAGTTCTTGATTAGTGGCAAATTTCATCACAGAATCACAGAATTTTAGGGGTTGGAATGGACCTTACAGCTCATCTAGTCCCAACCCTCCCTGCAATGCACAGAGACACTTCCCCACCAGACTAGGATGCTCAAGGCCCCATTCAACATTTGAACACTCCCACTGTTTTGGCACCCACTACTTCCCTAGGAAACCTGTGCCAGTGTCTCACAACCCTCACAGTAAAAAACGTTTTCCTAATATATAGCCAAAATTTCCTCTTCTTCAATTTGAATCTGTTACCCCTTATCCTATGACTGTAGTTCCTAATAGAGTCCTTTCCTGGCTCCCCTGTAGGCCCCCTTTGGATACTGAAAGGCTACTATGTGGTCTCCACTTAACTTTCTCTTCTCCAGACTGAACAGCCCCAACTTCCTCAGCCTGTCCTCATAGGGGAGATGCTCCAGTCCTCTTAGCAACTTTGTGGCCTGCTCTGGACTTGCTCCAACAGTTCCATGTCCTTCTTACACTGAGGCCACCAGAACTGCACACATTATTCCAGGTGGAATCTCGTGAGAGCAAATGGGGAGAATCACCTCTTTTGACCTGCTGCCCACACTCCTTTTGATGCAGTCCAGGATACAATTGGCTTTCTGGGCTGAGCTCACACTCCTGGCTCATAGAGAGTTTCTCATCTACTATCATGGCCAAATCTTTCTCCTCATTGCTGCTCTCAATTACTTCCCCACCCAACCTGTAGGTGTGCTTGGGATTGCCATGACCCAGGTGTAGGACCTTGCACTTCCTTTTGTTGAACTTCATGAAGTTTGCATTGGTCCACATCTCAAGCATGTCAAGGTAAATTTATATAATTATCTTCATGTCATGAAGAATTTTTATAAGTATCTTCATCATCTTCTAAAATATACATGCTTTGGAAAGAAGTACCACCTCTTCCCTTTTCTCTTTATATATCCTGATAAATTTGAGACAATATGGTAGTTCATTCCCCCTTCTTCTCCCCTCAAAAAAAAATCCCTGAAGTCTCCACTCTCAAGATCTTTTACAGATCTTTACTTCATAAAGATTACTCTTTTCTTTAAGCACCTGTTTCAAACATTGTCTCAGAAAATTCACCATGTAGAAAACTACTGTTTTCTTTTCTCTCAAATATCTCCAAATGATCAATCCAGCTGCAGTGCCAAGAAGGTACAAACTAGTGATGGTGAAAGAAAGTAAGGGCAGCTAATATACTTTACAAAAGAACTGTTGCTGCATTTTTTCCTACCACCCCATCACATCCCAAGCCTTAGACTGAGCTGTCAGACTGTGTCTTATTATTTGTCATGCCAATTATTAATGTACTGTTGGTGCTATCACAGTAGGATAAAATAGGAGCAATTTTCTGAGCATGGTTATAACAGGAAAATATGTTGCTTTATAACAATGCTGAAAGAGCTGGATGGGCCTTTCAGAGGCCAACACTTATTAATGTTATCTATGACTGCTCACAACCATTTAATCAGCCTGTTTAGAGGCTGAAATAAAGACACATGATCATCCATCTCCTTGAGGACCTAATGCCCTGGCAACCAGTTGTGCTATCCAGTTTCACCTCCTTAGTCTTCTAAATTACACTTGCACCTTTAAAAGTGCCTTTTCCAGCATCCTGCCACTATGTTTTTGTATCTGGACATCTGCCATAATTTACAAAATGCCATCTCTCCTACCTTCAATAAGTTCTTCCAGTTTGTTGAAACTAGGGAGTAGAAAAGGATGATACACATCCTGCATTTGTCCTGCTTACTGGATATAGGAACCTGGGAGCATCCGTATGTCATCAGACAGAGGTAGACACAGTTGATTTATAGGCTTATAAATCTCATTTTGAATATTTTTTCATCTTGCTCTGATTGCTCACACCATTCGTATTGTAACTTAGTAGGTTTAGATTAGATACTAGGAAAAATTCATTGCTATGAGGGTGGTGAGGCACTGGAACAAGTTGCCCAGAGCAGCTGTGGATGTCTCATCCCTGGCAGTGTCCAAGGCCAGGATGGATGCCCCAGACCAACCTGATCTAGTGGAAGGTGTCCCTCCCCATGGCAGGGGGGTTGGAACTAGATGATCTTGATGGTTCCTTCCAACCCAAACCATTCTTTGATTTTATGAATTTACAAGCACAAGGAATAAAACTGCCACCAAGCACAGTATGACCTTAACTTTGGTAGCCAGTAGAACTATCCTTCAAAGTGTAAAACCCTCTAAGAACTCTGGCACACACTGGAAGCTAACAAAACATGTTGAATTCTAGTTTTCATTTATTAATCAATGATTCTATAGAAGAAACAAAATACCAATTTTTTTTTTCCATAGCATGATGATGCTTTTGGTGAAAGAAAAATGTGGAACAATTGTCATGAGGAAACGAAGGAAAAATAAGTTAACACATCTTAAACACTCTTGCCTTCATTTTTAAAAAACTGCAAAATAACTTGTAAAAAAATAATTAAAAAAGACAAGACATTATGGATTTCTGACTGCAGAAAATTTAAGGAGGGAGTAGGACTATAAATTAATTACTTAGTTTACACAGTATGCAGCATGATAACAAAAAATTGCCCATCGCCTTTTTAACAGAGTTCATTGGACCATTTATGTTTGACAAATGATTCAAGTATAAAAGAAAAGATTTTAAAAATTAGAATTTCAGATATAGAAAATTCTCCTAATCCTGTTAATAAATTAGTAAAGATTATCAAAACTCCAACAAATATGAACTGCAAATTTGGAAGAATAAAAAATATTCCAGTAATAAAATGTAGTGTACTCTTTATATGCAACTAACAGGCTTTTTTTGCTCTAAAGTGATCAGAATAATAAACAGGAAGCTCTATCCTGCAAAGACCTGACATAACCAGAAAAGTGTCAACAGTGTGAGATTCTAAGATAGTCCTGATGGAAAAAATATATCATTGGTACAAGGGAAGCTTTTCAATTTTTGACATATTCCTTAAATGTCAGGATGGGGAGTGCACGATGGTTTTATCTTTGCAGCCCAGTCTCCATTCTTTTTATTATTCAGATGTGGTTTACAAGTCAGCAGAGTATTTTTTGAATTTGTAGGAACTCAGACACCAATTAATGACCTGGTAGCATATTTCTAATGCACTTTTTCAAGCCAATTAGTTCTTGCATTTATTGCAATTCTATATTATAGTGTGGAAAGTTGATTTCATTGGAATTAGGAGGTCCAGAGATTAAGTATGTCAACTGTAAAATATCTACTAGCAATAACAAAGTTGATGGCCTTGGTAAATAAAAGTGAAGGCACAGAAAATAGGTTTTATTTCAACTTTGCGCAAACTGAAAACTTCAAGCCTCATTTTACTGTATCTTTCATGTCTCTGGCAAAAAAATAAAGGAGAATGAAATACCACATGAAAATGATAGAAATGAAAGGAAAGTTCATGCAATTACCCTTATCTTCAGATGTGTTCATAAACAGTGGCACATGACAGTACTATTATTTGCAAAGACAAAATAAAACTGCTATTATTACAATTAAATGACTCTACATCTGCAAAGAACTCAGCATGAGGTTTAGTTTACAAACCAGAGAGCCTAATAGACTTAAAGGTTTTTTTCTTGTGTGTCTATAGTACACGAAATCTGAATCTGGCAGGAATTGCTGTGAGCATTGCTGTAGGTAAAAGCACAAATGTCAAGTTAACTTTTAGGCCAAAAGGACATGGTCTAGGGCTAAGTAGCTTCCCAGAAGGAACACCCAAAATTTCCTAAATCCTATTGTAGAATCTGAAATTCTCTTTTCAGTTCCAATTCCTGGATTCTGTCGGCACTTTTGAAAACAAAAGTGTTCCATGGAAAGAGATTCAATCAAAAGGCATTGTATTGCTCATGCACAGAAAAGTTCCTCTGATTTACCTAAGCCATTTTTCAAATGGAGGTTCTTAAGTATCAACAACTTTTGTTTGCAGATGAGGACTCAGCTCCTACCAGGCACTCAACATTGCCCTATGTGAGATATACTCGTGAGATAGTATCACTTTACAAGTGGTGTGGAAAGGACAGGCATTTCCAGAGACAGGCTTTTCACTACAATGTGATTTCAGTCTTTTTCCATTGATAAAACTGTCTATAATCCCTAAATCGGCATATAGGTCAATACTTACAGTAAGGTGTGATGAATTTGGTCCTTTATGTGTAAAATGAGACCTAAACCTTTTGAAAGTCTAGGGTCTCATGGCCACATACTATTTAAAACTTGAGTATTAACCCTTTCATATAACAGCACCAATATCATTCTTATGCCTCTACCAGGAGCAGAAGTAACACTGTTTCAAAGAGATGAAAGGCTAAATGATCAATCTACAAATAAATAATTTTTCTCTGATTTAATATTTTGAAATTACTCTTCATCAAAATTGAGCTTTTTATCAGTTTCATAACACGTTAATAAAAATTAAGAGATCTAGGTTGCTTCATCTGTGATCGAAATTTCTTAAGAATGGAGTTGGGAGGAATGATATTAAAATAGATTTGTATCTGCAGCCAGACATAATTACAAGGTAAATCCTTCTCTTATCAATGCACTTATGGAGGAGATAGTAAAACTATTCTCTCTTGGTTTCAAAATCTGAGACTCTATCCCTTCAGTTCAGATAAAATTGGCTCAATGACATCAAAACACTCTTTTCTTTCTATATCTGCACCAAACCAGGACCTGAATCCTACATTCTGAATCCTAAACCTGACCCCAGGTGGTTATTGCAGATATTAAGGCATTCTCATACCTATTTCCTCACATAGAAAAATGAACAAAAATTCTCCATTTTCTCTATATGGTGAGAAGGGATTGTGTATTTTCCTGTAAAACTCATATCACAGTTTTTCTTCTTTTAAAATCAAAAGGCAGTTTAAGTTGCCACAAGTGGACATACCAAGATTTCTTTATCATAATTATCAGAAATTTAGGAAGACATCCATGTGGACAAAATTCTATGAATGCTTTTATTTACAGACAGCTTACTACAAGGTGCTGGAACACTTACAAAGCCACACTGTTAGAAGCCAAATATATATCTGTAGTTTAAGTGAAAGTGAAGAAATAAAACTACAAGAGAATTTAAGGAGGTGGAATTTAATTACCTGAACTGGAATTTAGCCAGGACAGCAAGGCTAACACCCCTACTGATCCCATATTTTTGCAATCAGTTACTTTAAGAACCTTGCATTTGCATATTTCTCCAGTGAAATCTGAGGCAGAGCAGTTAGAGGTGAGTGTAGTTGCTGCCAGTATAATGCACTGAACCAATATTATTTTTGCTGCTTGCCTGTGCTCTTGATTGCTGTGCAGTCTTACAATGGGGTTCAAAAATTAATTTCTCAGACACAGAAATAGTGGTTAGTATTTATCAAGTTTAAATTTATATCTTCTCGTCAAGCCAGGTGGAAAATTGGGTGAAATGTGAGACTTCATTGAGCAACCAGATGTATCAAGCCAGGTGGAAAATTGGGTGAAATATAAGACTTCATTGAGCAACCAGATGTTATGTCTCTGCTGAGCTGTCCTAGGTCAATAAATTACATCAAAAAAAACCCCACTATTTTGTTAGTGACAGCAAATGGCATAATCTCTTAGCAAATCACAAAACAAACAATCAATGACTCTTTTCTTTTTTTAATAATACAAATAAATTGTGCCCTGAATATTTTAACATTTTACTCTAGCCAGAAAAATTAACAAGCTTTGAAATATCAATCCATTACTTTGTGTCAATCATAAAACAGAAATAAGTTTGCTTCCTAAATTGCTAACTTCTTAAGTCTTGTCTTTTGTTTGTCACTTTTAGTCAAGACAAAGGTTACATTGATCCTATGCCTCCTGATAGATCTATCTCTCTATAGATCTATATAGATATATCTATCTCCTGTGGTCCAAATGATATTTCTCTAACTTATATAATCCTTCTATATGTTTATTGTTTATATTCAATCAATGCTTGGGGCCAAGAGGAACCTTGCATTATATGGTGCTCTGTGCAGATGCATTGTCAGAGGTTGTCACTTGTCTGAAGGGTTGTATTGTAAAAAGAAAGGACAGAGAATGGGATGGAGAATCAGTACAGGCACAGATCCAGGTTGACAAAACAGCTTGGTAGTCACAAGCAGGTACTCCCTGATTGACCACTGACAGTTCATGTGAATTTATGTGAAGTTCCTGGCATGATGCTGATTTAACCATCATCACGAAGATCAACAGCCCATTTAAAGAGAAAAACTCTTTCAGTTGTTGTTCCCTAGACCTTCTTTATTTTTATGACTTGTGTTTCCAATTGTTTGTTTGAAGAAGGTTTAGCATTACTCTACGTGGCTACATTGCTTAGGTCTGGATACAACTAGAAGTAAAACTTAGCTGAAGGGATGAAGAGGGATTGCTCTGCACATTTACATATGGAAACTTGAAATTTAGTTTTGTCTTCTTTTAAATACCAAGCTCTCTCTTCTCACTTGATGCCTTACAAGAATTACACCTAAGGGGAAATGCTTAGATTTTAAACATAAATAAAATATGACAATTTTTCTAATTTATGAGATACTTTTATTTAAAATAAAGAAGTTTGTGTGTAGGTTAGAGAGGGCAAAAAGACAACGTGGGTCCCAAAGACAGGTGTTTTCAAAGACCTGAATAAGCTGGAGCATCCCTCAGGAAAGGAAAAGGAATATGGTCTTCTGACAAAGTGGCCTTCCCAGCCAGTCTCAAACAACCCATAGGAGGCCTGAGGTAGGGGATGGTAAAGGCTTTCCTGTTTTGGAACCCGAGCAGAGACAATAGGAGGTTATGCTCTCTCTGGGAATTTGAAGTTCATGTTTCCTGCTTAACCTTC
>NW_008669997.1:58961-67140 GCF_000695815.1 Acanthisitta chloris | reverse complement strand
GACTTAAGAACACAAATAGTCAAAAACAATAAGTAAACTTTAGAAATAATGTCTTGGCATTTGTTTTCTTCAGAAAAAAAAAAAAAAGCCGTTATAGTAAATTACACTCTTGTCATAGACATGGCGAAAACATATGTTCTTTCTTTTTCTTTTTTTTTGACCAAAAAAAAAGAGAGTAAAACAGTTTCAATGTTTTTAAACAATTAGAGATTATGAAATTGGAACAATGATTTTTATTTTTTTTAACTTTAGATTGGGGTTATCCCTAGTTTCTCATAATTAAATCATAGACTCATAGAGTCTATGATTTAATCCAACCTAGATTTTCCTTCCTTCAGTTTGTACCCAAATTATGTGTCCGTGTACAAAATCAACAATGAATTAAAAGAAAAATTAAATCAATCTTCAAATTACATGGTTTAAGTAGCACTGATCCTTGTGGGTGCAGGGGAATACCCTATTCCCTTACAACTGACTACGTGAATACACGATATCTCTTTCAGAATTCTCTTTTATTGTTGTTTATTTTTCACTCATATCTGACTGAAAATAAATGTTAAATATCACAACTTTTTTTTTTGGAAAAAAAGAGAGTTTGACCACTTCCATGGACATTCCATCAGACACTTGATTTCAGGTTTTCCCCCTGTTAGTTATTGTTGCCATTGATGTCACAAATGATCTGTTTTAAAATGAACAGTTCAGAAATATATTAGCAATTTGAATAAAATAGGCAATAGTTATTGAAAGAATATGAGTGTAATATTAGGTCTTTATCACAATGATAGGAAGAGAAGAGATGAAATATAAAATGTATTCTGCTTGAAAATGAAAAAAATAAATTGGGAAAGACAGATGGAAGCTTATTAGACAAGAATTTAGGATTTTCTTCTCCATGATTTTGAAATGAAAAGCAGCTACCCAGGGATCAGAAGTTACATTCCAGAGACTAACTGCCTGATTTGTGCCTCATTAAAAATCAAATTGGATTTTTACAATTGAATAAATCTATTATTATTACTAATAATGCTGATCAATTAAAACACAATTGCCTCACCAGGACCTGATTGCAGTAGTATCATACAAGCCAAAATTAGAGCTCAAGTGGCTCTTTAAATCCAAGTCCTAGAACAAACCTGGATGTTTTTAAGCCTAATTAATGATTACTAATAGAATATATTGCTAGCAAAGGTCTCTGTCACAAAAAAACACTATAGCAAATAGCACTAATTGATATCTCTGATAGCTGTGTAAGCAGAAATGTCAAGGATTGATCAGACATGTACCTTTAAAATCTTAACCCTATGAGGATCAGACATCTGTGATGTGTAAAAATAGTGTTGATGGCTTCAAAGTGCAGGAACACAGAATAGTAAATATCTGGAAACAGGAAAATGCTGTCACATTCCCAAAGGAGAGGATTTCACTAATACAGATCTTTTATCCTTACTGAATAACAGTTTACCCTACAAGATTTTCAACTCACATAATTGTACAAATACAGGCAATGTAGGCCAGGGAACAATTCAGAATATGAATGAAATTCTTGATAACAAGTGGTCAAAATAATTCCAGTCCACACTCAGTTTTCTTAATGAGTGATTTGACAGCTCAGTAGTGGAAGTTATACTGCAAGTACTTGAAATCCAATTACATGAAACCTGTTTTACTTGCAGTAACATAGCAATCTGTCCCTTTGCTTTTCAGATGGAACAAAGAAATCAAATGAAACAAGGTAAGACCTCTTTTATGTCTTTACTCAGATAAGGATCCTCAGCTAGGTTTTATTTCTTTCTTTCAAGTAGAAATTGATGCATAACAACAAAGTTTATACTTTCATCAGAATC
Source organism: Acanthisitta chloris (assembly GCF_000695815.1). Lineage (NCBI taxonomy): Eukaryota > Metazoa > Chordata > Aves > Passeriformes > Acanthisittidae > Acanthisitta > Acanthisitta chloris. The sequence goes on along the minus strand of NW_008669997.1, from coordinate 65,293 downwards.
AGGAAAGAAGCCTGCAGAAATACAGGTTTTGGTCATTGGCCTTTAGTCATCATTCAGGAATTAAACCTGATAAATTATTAAATTTTCAATCTGTAAAAATCTTGCTAAACATAAAAATTTATGTCTATATATCCATATGTAGGTCTGCATTTACAGTTTCTGTAAAAATCTTGCTAAACATAAAAACTTATGTCTATATATCAATACGTTTATCTTCATTTACAGTCACATATTTTCTATTTATACAAAAATATTTTTGCTTTTCTTCAAATATTTCTTATTTTTATGTTCTTGCTCTTTCAGGAATATCTTGTTCAGTATGGCACAATGAAATCAAGCTCCAGATTTTAATAAAATTGGAATTTTTCATCTCTAAAATGCACTTGTTATCAAAAATTGCCTACTAGCAACCTGTAGAAAACAATACTTTTTACAGTTTAGTAAATAATAATAAATCTGCATTTTTCTTCAAATAAATTAAACCTGAGGGGTTTTTTTAGAAGTTTTGCTAACATACTCTTAGCTCTCCACTGCACCAAAGCAGTTGGTTGTGGCCTAAATCATTTAGGTTGTTGGTAACTATTTGTGCCACATTTTTTTGTTCAGCAGTTTTTGTTTTTCTTTTAAATCTCTGATTGATGTAAGTAGCTATAAATTCCAAAGCACTGGTAAGCCTGAAACATATTTGTTTTTCTCTCAAGTGATATTTGAGCAAGTCAATAAATCCCAAGGAAAACTGACAACAGAAAAATTATTTTTTGCTCTTATCAAATAAATTCTTAATAACTGACTTTTGAAAAAATCTATCCCATTGACCATGTTGATTTCAATTTCCTTGGAGTCAAGTTTAAATGAAATTGTACTATACCAAAATCAAGGAATGAAATTGCAATCATAAAGAGAATATAGTCATGCTATAATCTCTCTTTTTAAGGCAGTCTAACAGCTATTTAATTCAACATAGAGCATGATATCCTGGCAGCAGACTCTCTACCCAATTTTATACACTCTCTGAAAACTAAGTACTATGAAAAGAATACCTATATATAACAAGATTTCTGTAGTTTAGGATCAGAAACATTTCAAGCAGTTCTAGCCACTTACACACATGAACAGTACCATAAAACCCCACCATAAATAACACAGGTGAGATCCAGAATCACAGTAGCTGCAGCTTCACTAGGAAATATAGTACATATAATCAACCTATTAGACGTTCTTCTTTATCAAATGGATTTGTGACCAATACTTTGTTGACAACATAGAGATGTTTCAGCTAGTTATTGCTGAACTGTGCTTACATAACACTGCACTAAATAGCTTACCATAGAATCATGGAATCAACCAGGTTGGAAGAGACCTCAAAGATCATTGAGTCCAACCCTACCATGGTTACTAGACCATGGCACTAAGTGCCACATCCAGTCTCGTCTTGAAAACCTCCAGGGATGGTGAATCCACCACCTCCCTGGGCAGCACATTCCAATGCCTGAGCACTCTCTCTGTAAAAAATCTCTTCCAAATATCCAACCTAACCCTCCCCTGGCAGAGCTTGAGTCTGTGCCCTCTTGCTTATATTTAAGTCATAAGACTTTTAACAGCTCTATTAGATGGGACTCAGGACAGATAATAAACATGGTGACAATCACAAGGAAACAGGAAATTTAAGAGTGATAAGCTGAACAATTAGTCTATGAAAAATCAAAGCTTATCAGAGACTAAACTCAAGTGCCAAATAAAGGCATTGAGAATCACCTGAAATCCCTAGGATACCTGAACTGGTAGATATGAACTGTTAAGTACAAAATATGTGAGTACTAACTTTGACTTGCCGAAGACCTATGTACTACCAGAGCAGGAGCTAGAGAGAAAGCAGTAAATAAGGTCATTAAATTTCAATTTTAGAAAGCTTATTAATACCCTCTTCCAGCCACCACTACGTTGCACTCCTGGATAAACCACACATTCCAACTAATTCTTTTTTATATTTTTTATTTTTTTATGATTTTGTAACTTATGTTGAGATTCTTATTTGCACTTTAGCAAAAGGGATATGGATGCTATTATAACTGATGTCACAGATTGCCTCAAATAACATTATTAATTCAAGAATTATAAAAATGAGACTCAACTTTTCTTTTCTTTTCTTTTCTTTTCTTTTCTTTTCTTTTCTTTTCTTTTCTTTTCTTTTCTTTTCTTTTCTTTTCTTTTCTTTTCTTTTCTTTTCTTTTCTTTTCTTTTCTTTTCTTTTCTTTTCTTTTCTTTTCTTTTCTTTTCTTTTCTTTTCTTTTCTTTTCTTTTCTTTTCTTTTCTTTTCTTTTCTTTTCTTTTCTTTTCTTTTCTTTTCTTTTCTTTTCTTTTCTTTTCTTTTCTTTTCTTTTCTTTTCTTTTCTTTTCTTTTCTTTTCTTTTCTTTTCTTTTCTTTTCTTTTCTTTTCTTTTCTTTTCTTTTCTTTTCTTTTCTTTTCTTTTCTTTTCTTTTCTTTTCTTTTCTTTTCTTTTCTTTTCTTTTCTTTTCTTTTCTTTTCTTTTCTTTTCTTTTCTTTTCTTTTCTTTTCTTTTCTTTTCTTTTCTTTTCTTTTCTTTTCTTTTCTTTTCTTTTCTTTTCTTTTCTTTTCTTTTCTTTTCTTTTCTTTTCTTTTCTTTTCTTTTCTTTTCTTTTCTTTTCTTTTCTTTTCTTTTCTTTTCTTTTCTTTTCTTTTCTTTTCTTTTCTTTTCTTTTCTTTTCTTTTCTTTTCTTTTCTTTTCTTTTCTTTTCTTTTCTTTTCTTTTCTTTTCTTTTCTTTTCTTTTCTTTTCTTTTCTTTTCTTTTCTTTTCTTTTCTTTTCTTTTCTTTTCTTTTCTTTTCTTTTCTTTTCTTTTCTTTTCTTTTCTTTTCTTTTCTTTTCTTTTCTTTTCTTTTCTTTTCTTTTCTTTTCTTTTCTTTTCTTTTCTTTTCTTTTCTTTTCTTTTCTTTTCTTTTCTTTTCTTTTCTTTTCTTCTTTTCTTTTTTCTTTTCTTTTCTTTTCTTTTCTTTTCTTTTCTTTTCTTTTCTTTTCTTTTCTTTTCTTTTCTTTTCTTTTCTTTTCTTTTCTTTTCTTTTCTTTTCTTTTCTTATACAGCAATGTGGGAAAACACACACACAAGCAGCCCTTATACATATATAAGTAGATATAAGCAATTTTAAAACTGATTTATAAGGCATTACATGCATGTCTATAGTTGTAGCAGCTCCCTTTTTTTATCTTATCCTGTAGGTTTCAAGGAAACACTGATTCATTAAGAAAGGATGCTACTGGAGAGTGGATCAGCTTGAACTCTGTAACAGGTATTTTTCTTATAGTAATAAAAGGAATTTATACACAATTGAAGAGTTACTACCATGAAAAAAGCGCCTCTCTTCTCTGTCCAACTTGCCTTCAACATCTTCCCCAATGTTGAAGGTGATAATGAATAAATCACTGCTGATGAATAATTTTGTCTTTGCAAAGGCTTCTTTCCCCACAGTTTACATGAGGCACTTAGTTTAGCTTTAGACTCAAAATACTTTAATGCAAAATTACTATCACAAAATGCATTGTGCTTGTTTGTTTGGAGGTTTTTTGGGGTTTGGTTTTGTTTTGCTTTGCTTTATGAGTGGTATAGCAAACCTCCAAATATTCCAGAGGAATACTAGAAAATAGGATCCATGTCAACTAGGAATTTTACCCCATCTTGCCATCATTAAAGCAAACAGCATGCTGATATTTTCAGCACTCAGATGAAAAAGACATTCAAGGACCAAAGGGTGATTATGCCTAAGATAATGATGTGGAGGACGAGGGCATTAGCTAAATTCACATTCATGCTTTAATAATTGCTTAGATTATCCAGTTCACAAGTGACTTGGAGTTAATAACAGCCAGGTCAGCTGATTAATAGCAGTGCTTTTAATTTTACTAGTGTTGTTCTTTGCTAACCCATTTTTATTCAAAGCAGCATCACCCAAGTGACATTGCTCTTCTTTATTGTCCTAGCTAAAATTTTATACAGATGAGTAATTATTACAAAGGAAAGACATGAGCTACAAAGGCATTAACAAGAAAACCATCTTCTTTCTCCAAGAAACTGAAAATTTAAAAAATTAAAAGCAAGAAGTTCTATACAGAAAGGGAAAACGTATTGAAAAATCTATGGCAGTTTTGGTTTGAGCTTTTTTTTGTGGATTTTTGTTGTTTGATTGGGGTTTTTTTTCCCCTGAAGCTACATTTGCCATTTACCATGTCCCTGATGCAGCATGTATTTTTATTCATGCAATTCCATCTCTTTTTCCCTGTGGCACAGAAGTTCCTACCATACTGCACAGAAAGACAACAGGTTTTCCAACAGTATCAACTTTCCAACTAATTTCTTAAAGAAATACTGTGCCCATGGACAAAAAAAAAAGAACCTGTGATCCCATATGCACCTCCAGTTGCATATCCTGCAGTGCATGTAGGTGGAATTGAATACCAGAGCATACAGGGCAGGGAATTTTGACAGCATTCTGGTCTCTACCAGAGTATCTTTGGGACTGACTGAAGTTTTTCATTCCAGGTGGGAAAAGGGCTATTAGATCATATCCCGCATAATAAAAACCAAACAATATTAATACAAATTAACAAAAAAATCCCACACCTTTCTCAAATGCTTTTTTTTTTGAGAAAAATGGAAAAGAAAGAGACAGTAAGGACTTCTGCATTGCAAACACTTAATGACATTGCTTCACTAATTTCTAGCAAAGACCCCAATAACACAGTGATGATGTGCTGTGAAGAAGAGAATAGAATTAGAACAAGAATAAGGGGTTTTGATGGCCCTGTGCACTAGAATAAATTGTGCCTTCTCCATCTATGAACTAGCCAGCATAATAGCAAGAAAATATTTTATAAATTAGGTGTTGAAATTATATTGAAAAAGATCTTGAAATATTTTTTATAATATTGTCCTAGTCCTGACTTTCTAATTATAGAGGGGTTTTATAATAGAAAAATGTATTTTGAAACAGTTATTCAAACACTACAAACTGATGTATAAATTGACTTTTGTCAGGACAGTATAATTAAATGGCAGCAAATCTTCTATAATTGTATTATTCAATCCACTTCAGCACATAGTTTTACAACAGATGTAATGTGAGCACAATCAGAATTACATCTTCTATTCTCTTTTCTAAACTAATTATAACATTTTTTAGCCTTTTAATAACAGCATAAAGTGGTAATGCTGCTAGATGACATTTCATACAAGCAAAAGCCTAATACAGTAGGACAGTAAGAATTATGGGAAAAGACAAGTCTGTGAATGAATAAAACTATTGGAAAAAAATGAAAATAATAGAAGTTATAGCTGCTTTTGGATTTTCATAAGGTGTTGGATTTTTCATGAAGAAAAGTAAGGCTGTGTGAATGAATAAAACTATTGGAAAAAATGAAAATAAGATAAGTTATAGCTGCCTTTGGATTTTCATAAGATGTTGGATTTTTCATGACGAAAAGTAAGGCTAACATTGCCCCCTGTTCACAGTATGAGTGTGTGGGCAGAGTGAATTCTACTTCTGTGCCAGGTTACACAGGTGTGTACTCTCCTGCACTAGGGCAGAGTGAATTCTACTTCTGTGCCACGTTACACAGGTGTGTACACTCCTGCACTGCTCTTTGCCTCATTGTAGCAAAGCTCATATTATGTGTTTCTCCTAGGAAATAAGAATCAAAAAACCCCCCACCATTGCTGTAGGAGGAGTCTTATCTGGTGGGATATAAAAGGTGGCTGGATGGTGCCCCTGGATGTTTCTGAAGTACTTAAGAATGCACAAAACCCTATAAATAGTAAACGCTAAAATTTGTGTAAAATATCAAAAGCCTAGAGGAAAACATAAGGACAAGATATTTCATCTGTAATTCTTCAAAGTTCTAGCAATTCTGAGTTGAACATGCTTAGAATTCAACCTTCAAAGTATTATGGATCATTTATTTACTTCCATATTTTTTTCTGGTTGGGTTTTTTTTTGGGGGGGGGCATGGAGGGTTGGGTGCCTAATTTCTCTATTTAGTAATAACAATTAACCAAGCAAAGTCATTTTCCTGAATCTTATGGCTGATACTGAGAGCAATAAATGTCCAAGACAGCAACAGCCAGATTTCTTCATCAACCTTTCTATCTCCTCAATTCTCCTCAAGGGAGAGGGCACTTATTCTGAAAACCTTCATTTTGAATTAACCTCTTGTATTGAATCTGTTTGGTATGGTTGAGAAGACACACAAAAGCACAGACACAAATAACTAATACTGTATCTTTCCATATAAGATTAAACTGTGTTATATTGAAAACAAAGAG
>NW_008669997.1:42529-58930 GCF_000695815.1 Acanthisitta chloris | reverse complement strand
ACAACTCCACTGCTTTTTCTCTTCTTCGTAATCCTTTAAGATGGATATGACTATAAATCACAGTCTTTAATTGGATAAGCAATTAGAAGTTTGGGCATTCATCTTTTTTTTTATCTGAACTCTGCAAAACTGGCCTGGGATTTGCTAGAGAACTGGTTGTCTTGGGAAATTTCCTATCATCACTTGGTCATGCATATTACTAATGCATGGGTGTCTCCTGAGGGGGCTTTTTTTGAGAGTCTGATGCTTGGATTTATTCATATTTGGAAAAGGAATAATTTTAAAGTTAGTCTAAAATTCACAGGAATTAGAAACAAAATTTAAAAAGGAAGATAATGGGCCAGCATGAGGTTTTAATTAATCTTCGTCTTACCCTGGGATGTGGAAAATGTCAATTTGCACTAGTTCCATGAAGGATTAAGACCGGTAATATGTACAGCCCATTTAGCTTTGAAATAAAGCATAAAGAAAATAAAAATGAGAACTTTTGATTCAATGTGACACTGAAGGGGAAGAGAATTAAGCAGCTATTAAATGGAGCTGGCTCAATTACCACCATTGGAGGTGACCCTAACAAAATACAGCTGGTTTTACCAGACACCATTTATATCCCCAAGCCATACTCATAGCAATGTTTGCTAAATCAGAATTCAAACAAATGTCTTCTGTTGACTGCTGCACAGTGCAGAACATCCCATTTGTTCCACTGAAATGTCAAAAAAGACTGGGGAAGAAGCCAAATGAGTTAACTGAGGAGATTCTGTGTAATCCATACTTCATACCTTGTACCCCTGAGTATAGATCCAGCTGTAAACAAGATGAGAAGGAAACAGATTGGATGTATGAGCTCTATAGTTCATGAAGACCTGGCAGTAGTTTGGGTTGAGAAAGTGGGCAAGGAGACACTTTTGCAATTCTATATGTAAACTGAGCCTCACGCCTCAGGTTCACAAAAATATTTATTCTCATCTCAGCCTAATGTTCCCTATTCCCTTGGTTTAGTCATTAGAGAAATTTAATCTTTAAAGAACTGGTAAATTTATTGAAGGGATTAAGGCATTAGGCAGAAACTCTATTACTAACAAAAAACTGACTTATATAGGGAAAATAAAACTGAAATAAGTCATCAGTATATGTGGATTTGGTCTCTCCATGATCCTTCAGTCTTTAGCCTTCTTTTTTAATCCCTTACCAGTTCTGTTGGGTTTTTTTTTTTAGTTTTGCAACAACCTTTTAGTTTTGCAATAAAAACATTAGACTACAATACAACTCAAGAGAAACTGGAAAGAAATAACAGGCAACTTTAGAGGATGTTTGCTGGTATCATGAGACATCCTGCTTTGGAAGAATGAAATTTAAAATGTTCCCTCTTCCCACCCTTCCTTCTCTCTGAACAGTACCTTTCACCTGTCCTACACACATCCTCTGTACTTTTAAGGCAAATTTCTGGCTGCAGAAAAGACAGTGATAAAACTGAGTACAGCTCTGGGTTCCTCAGCACAGGAAGAACATCAGCCTGTCAGAGCAAGTTCAGAGGAGGCCACCAAGATGGTTAAAAGAATGGAGTACCACTCCTATGAGGAAAGGTTGAGAGAATTGTGTTACCTCAGCCTGGAGAGCAGAAGTCTTTGGGAGGACCTAATTGGGGCCTTCCACTACCTGAATGGGCCCATTGGAGACTAATTACAAGAGCATGTAGTGACAAGACAAGGGTGAATGGTTCAATCAGAAAGACAGTAGGTTTAGATTAGATGCTAGGAAGAAATTCTTGACTGTGATGTTGTTGAGGCACTGGAACAGGATGCCCAGAGAAGTTCTGGATGCCTGTAAGGGACCTTTTAGAAATGTTTGTTTCAACATAGCCCAGCCTTGACAACTTTTTGTATGGAAAAAGTCTGCTCATGTGCCTCAAAGCTTGCTAAGCTACAGGATATGTCTAGCTACAGCTTGACTGAAAACACACTCAGGTGATAACAGAGTCCCACTGTTGACCATAAATCTCTAGCTGAGGTAATGGGATTCCTCCATTGCAACTTTCCCAGGACATAACAGAATTCCATGGGTGACCATAAATCTCTAGCTGCACCTGGACCACAATTCTGCAAGGACATCTGTGAGGTGTCTACACAGGGGATCACTACATATTAACCCAGCAACTCAAGGCAAGCTGACCAATCAGCACCCTACCAGAGCACTATAGAAAAGAACCAGCATCCAAGGGGTGTGGGGGTGTGGGTGTGTGTGTGTGTGTGGGGGGGTGTGTGTGTGCATCCACCACTGAAAAAAAACATGACTACTGCTCATCAGAATGCTGCTTAGATCCATGGTGCTGACTATATCTGCTTTTGTATCTAAGCCTTGCTTACTTCCCCCTTTCGTGTTTCTGGCTCCCCTATCACCCTCCTCTTCCCCTCTTTTTATGACCAGTAATGAAATTTCACCCACTGACAGTATCTGACCTCATTTGTGCCTTAATTCACACTGGATTCAATGGATTGAACCCTCCCATGTCTTATCAGACTGGGACAATGCTCCGTCCCTGAAGTGTTCAAGGCTAGGTGGGATGGGGCTCTGAGCAACCTGTCTAGTGGAATGTGTTCCTGCCCATGCCAGGAGTGTGGAACTAGACGATCTTGAAGGTCTCTTCCAACCCAAACCATTCTGTGAAAATTCTATGAATCTTGCAAATACAGTTTTCCTGCTAGTTTCTTTATAAACATTATCACCCTCTGTTTTCTTTTTGTTTTCCTACTTGTTTTTTTTTCCTAGATAAAAAAAGTGAAATCCACTCTTTATGGTCCATTCGAATGGTCAGAAGGTCTTGGGCAGCTTTTGTATGTATTTTCCCTTTAACATCTCCAGCAATGAGATTTTTTTTTTCTAAAAAAAGCATCTTCATTCATTAATTAAGCAATTAGAAATGCTAAATAACAAAGAGGGTTAAAGGAGAAATACAATGAATCAAATTGTGTTACACAGTATAAAAGACTGGTGAGAAGCACAGAAATAACAAAATGCATTGGGGAGTATAAAAACAGTAACCTTCAAAATTTAATAAGAAGTAGAGAAACTGAGCAATGGAATGGGATAATTACTAAACTCTTTATAGGGATGTGCAGAAGGCAGTAGATCTCACACTTATCTGATAGGACTGCTCTGGAGTAATTTGAGCTCATTGGAATAAGAACTGTATTCTGACTGATTTCTTGCAGAATCTGAAAGAACCTGTTTGACTGGAGACTAAAAACTGCTACTCAAGGTCACAGGGGAGAAATCCATCAGAACATGAAGCAGCAAGGTAACAACCCTTATTCAGGAAGATCCTCATCAGCAAACCCCTGGAGGCTGGGAGAGCGTTCAGAGAAATTATCATCTGGGATGGCCTCTCTCTGTACAAAGTATGAAGTTACACACCATTTTGGTCCTACTCATATCCATATGCTATTATTTTTTTTGGTACTGATATAAGTACTGTACTGTCATAGAATCATACAATGGATTGAGTTGAAAAGGACCTCCCAGATCATCTATTTCCAACTCCCCTGTCCTGGGCAGGGACACCTCCCACTAGCAACCCACAGGTTTCTCAAGGACTGATCTAGTCATACCTAGAGTAAAGCAAGTGGATTTTTTTTCTTATCAATCTAGCAACTGTAACTTTGTCCTATTTACAACCCCTTTTATTAGAGTATAAAATTGTTTATTACATATTTGATGAATTTTCATGGTATTTCAAAAAAGCATTAATTTGATTTTGTTATGCAGTTCCTTCAGCTCTTATTTCCAAATTTATTTGCATTCTTGAATTATATAGTCATGTATAACTTGGGGTTTATATTTTCTTCTCTTTTTTTTTTCAGTTCTCCCATCAATTTAAGAAATATTTAAGAACAATATTGCTTTCACATCTGTTTAACTCTACTGCGTTGTGCATTTGAGCATTCACTTCAAGAGAAACATTGTAAATTGCTAATAATAAGACTCTTATAAACCATGGCTGCACTTCAAATGATGAAATATTGAAGACATTTAAAGTTAAGAAAACCTCTATCAGTTCTTCCCCTTTCTTAATATATATGTCTCCACAGTACAAATGCTGGGGAAAAAATCAACAAAAGAGAATTTTTACCTTTATTTTTTGTCCTAAAAGACCTTGAAATTACAATAATTTGAACATTATTTTCCAGTGTGCATACTTAGGTTATAACATGATCCCTGCAGGAAGTCAGGTGGTATTTTAATCTCATATAAAGATGTTGACATCAGTAGAAACACTAGAATAGTTACTACTCAGCATGAGCAAGAACAACCCAGTACAAAGAAGCATTTTGTATAATGGAAGACAAGGCAGTTTGTTTGAAATTGGAGATAGACAGGTGGGCAGAAATTTGGGAAACAGTTTTATTGTTCTTATGAGGCTTTAGGGCAGAAATTTTCATCTCTCTTCCACTTGTGACTCCACTTTGAGAAAAACAAAAAACATTGCAATTTATTTCAACTTGAAAGCCATTTAGAATATGATCCAAATTTTAATAATCTCTTCTCTAACATAAGTACCTTGGTCCCACGCTACAATTTGATACCACGGGAAAGGCACTCCACAAACCCAGCACTACATCTCCAGCTGCTAGAGTTAACTTTTTCACAGAGGCTAGTATGGGGCTATGTTTGGGTTTTGTGCAGAATACAGAGTTGATGGTGCAGAGATGTTTTTGGTATTGCTGAGCAGAGCTTACACAGAGTCAAGGCCTTTGCTGCTTTCCGTAGTGCCACGCTGGCAAGGAAGTTGGGGATGCACGGGAGATTGGGAGGAGACACAGCTGGGACAGGTGACCCAAACTGACCAAAGGGATATTCCATACCATAGGACATCATGCTCAGGATATAAGGTGGGAGGAAGAGGGAGGAAGAAGGAGGAAGGGGGGACATCTGGAGTGATGGTGTTTGTCTTCCCAAGGAACCGTTACACGTGATGGTCCCTGCTCTCCTGGAGATGGTTAAACACCTCCTGTCTGTGGGAAGCAGTGAATTAATTCCTTGTTTTGTTTTGCTTGTGTGTGCAGCTTTTGCTTCCTTTATTAAACTGTCATTATCTCAACCCATGAAGTTTTGTAGCTTTTACCCTTCTGATTCACTCCTCCATCCCACTGGTGGGGGAGTGAGTGAGTGGCTGCGTGGTTCTTGGCTGCTGCTGGGGTTAAACCATGACAACTTTTCAAACTACACTGGAGATTCTAACTGAAGATACTAACATATTTGTCCTTGTCCTGCTGTTGTCTAAGAAGCCAGGCAACTACACCTTCCTGCACTTAAAAAAGGTGGTTTTGTGCTTTCATTTTAGATCCTGGTTTTTTTTTTTCAAATTGCAGTATCAAGTATTATGACAGATCTCTGCACTGGAAACCTGTTTCAATTCTATGCCATACCTGAAACAACTTCATTAATTATGAATAAGGTTGATTGATTAAATTTATGTCAAAAATCTGACTGATATCAGGAATATTTTTAGAGCTTGTTAAATGTTGATTGCATGTAATACCTAAAGTAACAGAAATAAAGCAGTTTTTGGGTTATACTTCCCAAACTGAAGCAATCTCTCATGCTATATCTATATGTCGAAGCCTAGATTCTGATTCTATTTCCAAGATTTAGAAAACTGCCCAGGACATGCACCATTATTGCTCATATAATTTAAAAATTATCATTTCTTCAAAAATGCAAGTGTTATGGACATGCACAATGAATATTGGTCAACATATTAAAAAAATCTAATATAACTTGAAATCTGAAACCAAGGTAGTATATCTGTTTATTCCATGGTCAAGGGCTACCCCAGTTTAATGAACTCTCTATGAATTTTTTTATTTTAAAAAAGTTTTAGAGAAATGCATGACATCTAACTCACAAATAAAAATAATATATTACAAAATATTCTTATCTTTACATAAAAATCTGCCCAGTGCATTTCTATTCTACCCTATGAGATGAACATGCTATATTGCAAAATCCTGAATAGAATAAATGTGGTTTATTAGCAGATACAGGGTACTAAAAACATTATTCAATCCATCTTTACCTGCCTTTCCTATCTTGTGACTTATGTAGCTCTGTGTTCTCATCTATGGGTTCAACATCATCTACTTTGCATCCTGCCTCTCCCTGAAGTCAAGTCTTCCTGAACTGACTGAACATTTGTTGAATTCAGACATAGTCTCAACATCTTAGTAGGTGGTAGCTAAGGAGAGCTGGGAAAGCATTACCAAAGAGAAAGAGAGTTTCATAGGTGCCTGAGAGATTCAGTGCTCACTGACAGGACAAGAGGCACAAATCAAAACACATTAAATTCTATCTGAACCCAATAAAAACCCCACTTTTGAACTGTGAACATGCTCTAACACTGGAAGAGGTTGTGCAGAGAAGCTGTGTAGTCTCTGTTCTTGGTGTTTTTATACTTGCAACCTTCCACAATCTTGGACAAGCTGTTCTAGCTTAGATGTCAAGTGAGCCAGACAATCCCAAGAGGTCCCTTCAAAACTGTTGTGGTTTAGCTCTAGCCAGCAGCTAAGCACCACACAGCCACCTGCTCAATGCCCCTCAATGGGATGGGGGAGAGAATCAGTAGGGTAAAATTGTGAAAATTTGTGTCTGGAATTAAAAGGAACTTAATAGATACAGCAAAATCTGTGTGCACAAGCAAAGCAAATAAAGAATTCTCAGAATCACAGACTCACATAATAATCAGAGTTGGAACGGACCCTTGAGGATCATCTAGTTCAACTTCTGGCCCTGCACAGAACATCCCCAATAATCACACCATGTGTCTGAGTGTGTTGTCCAAATGCCTTGAACTCTATCAGAGTTGGTCCTGTGATATCTTCCCTGCAGAGCCTGTTCCAGTGCCCAAATACCCTCTGGGTGAAGAGCCTTTTTCTAATACCCAGTCTAAACCTCCACTGAAGCAACTTCAGACCATTCCCTGGGGTCCTGTCGCAAGTTGCCAGAGAGAAGAGGTCAGTGTTGCCCCTCCACTTCCTTCCGTGAGGAAATTTAATAGAGCAATGAGGTCTCCCCTCGGTCTCCTCTTCTCCAAGCTGAACAGAACGAGTGACCTCAGCTGCTCCTCATATGTCTTCCCCTCAAGGCCCTTCACTATCTTTGCTGCCCTTCTTTGGACATTCTCCAATAACTTAATATCTTTCTTGTGTTGTGGTGCCCAAAAACTACACACAATTTTCAAGGGGAGGCTGGACCAGCACAGAGCAGAGCAGGACAATCACATCCCTTGACAGGTTGGCAATGCCTTTCCTGATGCACCTCAGGACATGGTTGGCTCTCCTGGCTGCCAGGGCACAGTGTTGACTCATATTCAACTTGTCATTGACAAGGACCCCCAGGTTCCTTCCCATGGCACTACTTTCCAGCAGCTCATTCCCCAGTCTATAGGTACAGCCAGAGTTGCCCCATCCCATGTGCAGAATCCAGCACTTGCCCTTGTAAAATTAATTAATTGATAATTGAATTAATTCACTATTTCTTATCAGCAGCAGGCATGTAAACATTTCCAGGCAAACAAGGCTTCATTAGGTGCAAAGGTGACTTGGGAAAATAAATGCCATAACTCCAAATCGTCCTCCTTACTGAGCATGATGTCACTTGGTATGGGATATCTCTTTGGTCAGCTGGGGTCAGCTGTCCCCAGGAGCATCCCCTGACAACCTATCACACGCCTCCAATAAATTCAGTGGGGAGGCAGAGAGAGAAACAGAGAAGGTCCTAATGTGCAAATACTCTTTAGCAAAACCTCGAGCACTACTGCATTTTTGACATCGTCTTGGTCACAAATCCAAATATTGAGCACTATATGAGCTGCTACAAAGAATGTTAACTCAACCTCAGCCAAAACCAGTACATAACCTCCATGATTCTGTGATTAACACAGTGTATGCCCTTCCCCCTCTACTTGCAGCTGGGCACATGTTGTAAACCCATGTAATATGTTTTTTTTCTGGAAGATTTCTTACTCCATGGATTAACACCACAGGAGGCTGCTGTCATTTAAACTAAGTAGTTAAACACATGGCTAAATAACAAACTTCAGGTCAATTTTTCAAAGCACAGCCACATTTTAAAAATCAAGACAAATTTATAGTGTAAAAATAAACAATGTGAATGAGAGTAAATGTGTTCATTAATTTTTTCCTTCTGTGACTGCGGAGCTCAGTTTTCATGTAGGTATATCTAAATTTGCACACACTCAACCCCCTGCATAATCTGAAAGAGAAGATTTCACTGCAGAAAATTCACTGTAGAAGAATCAGAAATGGAAAAAGGATAACCCAGTTACATATCTTTTTCTCCATACTTTCCCTAATGATTTATATTCCATCACTAAAAGAGATATACTTGTCAAGAACCCCCAGACTGAACAATGTGTGGATTCCTTTTATAACAACTGAAGAGGGGCAATGGGTCAGTCATTGGAGTGAATAAGACCCTCATTGATTTTAATTGAATCCTATTGATTTGTATAGAAGACAATTATCTTGAATTGACTTTTATTGATTTATGCCTAATTGGACTCAATTAAAACCCAGAGACTTACATTGAACAAACTAAATTGCACTGACTAATTGGACTGAACAGAAGCTTATTGAAGTGAAGAGTGTTCAGTGAGATGAGCAAAAAGCTAGCAATTGCTTTTCATAAGCCTCCTATGCTGCTGAGTGCCTGCTGAAATCTGAGTGAATGTCATTATTAAAGATCTGTAAAAGAGAAAGTTGGTTGCACGTGACTTGTGATTATCTTCAGCTGTTGGTTTATTTCATTGTAGGTTGTTTAGGTTTTTTTTTTCTCCTGCCTAGGGATCTTGCCTTAGTGCTGAAAAGCAGAACTTCAATTTAACGACTTTTAAAAGTGTTGTAACACTTTTTTTTTTCCCTGAAAAATCCATCTTGCAGATGTAACCCACTTCACAGGTATCATCAGGAATTAGTATAACCAAAGAGGAGTATTATTAAAATATCCAGACAGGACCTGCAGACTCCTATCTTGCTCTCTCTGTTTTGCAGATGGCTCACTATACTCATACAAATAGTCCCACGAGTGCCTTGCAGCACAGAGCAGGGCAACTTCATGGAGCACTGGTAGCCTTGTCCAAATGAAAGGTTATCAGACTCAGCTAAGGCATAATGAATCCTATCAGTAATTTGATGGGTTTGTTAAATTCATTCAATAAATTTTTAATTAGGATCACCAACATAGAGTGAGGGTAGTACCCTCCACCAGAAATCAGTGATTTCTTTACTTATCAAACTTTATGATGTATAATGATGTCAGTCAAGGCTGTGCAGACTGTGGTTGAAGAGTTGGATTCAGACTGAAATATGGTCCTCTTCAGCTTCTGAATGATTCTGAACTCACCCTATTTTATTCAGCACACAAATTCAGGAGCCATGGGTGATAGTAGGCATCACTGTGGCTGGTTCAGGAAGGTGCCTGCAAACAGTTATTCAAACTGTGAAACCTCTGTTAACCTATGTTGTAGGTTAGAAATCATAGACTACAGCTGTAGTGGTGGTCTTCTCTATGCTCTTCAATCTAGTAAGGGAAGAGATAATCCAATAGATAAAAGACCATGATTCTCTATCATTTTGAAAAAGAAACATGGAATATTTAAAAGAAGGGAGTTCTTGGACCATTAAGACCACTGCTTTTCTGCCCCATGTGTTCCCTTACATAAACTTAATAGCTTCAACATAAAACTCCAATATTTTACCCATTTTGTTCTTATGAGAATATTTTTTAAGTCTCATTTCTTCCATGAGAATCAACATCCAACTTTCAGTATCTGTCTGTTCATAGCTACTTCACAGTATAAACATTGTCCTTTAGCAGCACTTGTCTCTCACTAATGTTTACTCCCCTGGCATATTTATAGATCACAATTATATTCCTTGACAATCTTTGTTTTATTATGCTAAATAAGCCAAGCTCTTTCAGCACACTGTCTTGAGGTATGGTTTTCATTGCCCATGTACAATCATTTGTCTCAATACCTATTCTAGCCTGATTGAATACTTTTTTTACTTACACATGAATGATCAGAATTGTGTTAGATATAAAAACTGGAGAAAAAGCAAAACACATGAATGATCAGAATTGTGTTAGATACAAAAACTGGAGAAAAAGCAAGCAAGCAAGCAAGCAAGAAAGAAACAAACACAAAACCCAAAACAAATTTACTTGTTGGGATTCTGGGAGAGGGTAATACCATGATAATTTTATTTGCTCAGATAGTATGATATCTGAGGGTGATGGGATCTTCTGCTGCAAGGGTCTTTGCATCGGTATCTTCACACGAATCAAGAATGGTGTCCCAAACCACTGCTTTGCTCAGTTCATACAAGCCAGATGGACCAACTCTGACATGACAAGCCCAGTACATATGTAACTCTTGACTGTTGATGCACCTTAAATACATACAAAATGTCTTGACTGTCTTAAGGCCCTGCAAAGACTGTCCTACACAACTTTTTAGAAAACACTTCTATTGTCTATTTACACTAGTATTATCTATGAACAACACTCCTTCAGTACAAATTATGTACTAAAGTCTTGGGGATAGTTCACCCAGAAGTTCACTCAAATGTATAAATTGCACCTGATGCAGCAGGAGTTGACTCAGGTGGAATTTGTAGAAGTTTGAAAATCCCATCTGAACAGCTCCTGTAACAATCAGTCCAATACTTAATTGTGAAGGTTGTGTCAGTCACCTGGTTTTGACTTTTGATACTGTCTCAAGGCACTCCATTATCCCACCTATGCAGATGCCTGCCCAGAAAACTCTTGGACCATGCCAGCAAGACTGTCAATGTGCAGACAGGCACAGCTCAGAACACAGATACTCTACTGTTATAACTAATGAACAAATTTGTATTTCATAATTGCAACTCACTTATAACTTAAGTCCCATAATCCTGCCACAACTGCACAAAATATCTCAACAGAGTGGAAAATGGCATAATGACTTTGGCATTTCTACAGAAATTTCAACCTCTGATAAAAGGAAGGAGGAAAAATAAAATATTTTTATTTCCCACAGTTACTTCACATTGACCTGCTCATATTAATCCTTTGATGAGTTAAAAGGGCAGATTTTTTTCCCCAGTCATATACAGCTAATGACATTATATAGATGAAATGTTGCTAATAGAATCCAAGTTCAAGAAAAACTTTTGTTAGGATATACACATTTATAAGAGATATCTTGGTCACCCTTTATTCATGCATTTCTTGAAAAAAAACCCCACTGAATTTTAATAATAGATCATATGCCTTTCTTAAAAATGTATGTATTGAGTCCTTTGTTTTAAGCGACTTCTTATTTGAAAATATAGGATGATTATTTATAGAGTCTATGACATTGCATCAAAGTAACAATTCTCTGTGTCCAGCTTTGTAAGACCATCAACCTTTGAGACTAATTCAAGAATGAAATAAAAGTTACGATCTCAAAAAAGATGTCAATGATCTAAAGAGCTTTTTGATCTAAGGATCATAACAGTCTATTGAAGCCACAGTGTCTATAGGAAGGAAGAGACTCTTGAACAGTCTTCTGCAATTGATTAACTACTTACTAAGCCTTTGCAAATTTTTATGACCGTATCTTTAATATAACACAAATATATTTCTAGCACTGTTTTATTTCTAAATTTGCTTTAATGACTATTAAATTGTCATAAATGAATCATTTCAAATATCATCTATTTCTGCTATAATATGATAGTGATTCACTGTGCTTCACTGAATTTCTTTGATTTGCTTGGAAGGCAGTGCAAGCTGGGAGAGCAATCTATACATGAAGCCAGCTTTAGAACTGAACAGAAATGCAACAGAGAAGCCATTTCCATCCAGATTTATTTCCATATATAGGATTTGTGTCCAATTTTCTGGAGTGCTGATTCTCTGTATTGAAAGAAAGCAATTGCAGGCACCTGACCACACACATTAAAGGCTGCTGTGCCTTAGAATGAGGCATGAAAGCTTGTGATTTCAAATATAAAAAAGCAGTCAATGTAGGAACACTTCAGAAAGCCACAAAAGTTTTGCCATCACAGTATTATTTGTACTATATAGGCTAGTATGTTAGAACATCATTACAAAACAAAATAGACCCAGAAGAACCCGTTCCATCTCCCAAACCTTTATTGTCTTCCTATTTGATGATCCAAGGGCACAGTCTTGCAAAGCCACACAGATTACTGGGAGAAAAGAGCAGCACTTTGCCTTTTGGAAGCTGATGTCTTGCTGTTTGTTCTCCAGGAAAAAAAACAGTGCTGGGAAAGGTGGACCTGTGAAACTATCTTGCTTAGCAAGTGCCATGAAAAACATTCAGGAGCTTTTTGTCAGTGTTTCCCTTTTCAGACCATCACCAAAGCCCACTGAAGGGAGTCATCGTGGCCACATCGAATGCTCAAAATTACCTGTGGACACTTCACAGCAACCAGAATGTTCTGAAAGTACCCTTTTTTCTGCCACAGTCACGAAAAGGACATCATAAAGTTGGAGTATGTTTCATTTACTAAACCAAAATGCTACTCGATAACAAATATCCGCTGTGCCATTAGAAAAATTTAGCATCTGGTGTCTCAACAGAGAGAGTCCATTGAACCCTAATCCAAAGCCCTTTGATCCAATACAGCTCTAGATTTTCATGTGTTTCTATTCAGTCTTAGCACTGACCTCTGCAAACACAAATCCTTTTTGCTAAAATTATTGCTGCCTGTTAACCAGTTCTTTTACAAATCTAGAAATCAGATCTAGAAAAAAAATTAGAAAAAAATCTTTTTGCTGTATCCCACAACCCTTCTCTTTTTGTACTCATTTTCCAGACTCTTCCTGCCTTACTGGCCTGTGAGTTTCATCTCTTCTTCTGGAAATATGTAAAGATTGTGACACATTTTTTTACCGTGGTTATTTGTCTGTTAAAGCACAGACTAAGGATCTTACATACCCACAGTTCTCTGCTCTTCCTTTCCTCCATTCTCTTGCTCACTTTCTCATCATGCTTATCTGGCATATTTCAAGATACATTTATTGCTTTCCCTTCTAATGCATTTCCCTTTTTCCTGGAAGATTCCCCCAACAAGCAGTTTTCACCTCACCTCCCTTGCCATCTTTTCATAGCTTCTGTTTTCTCCAAACTTTTACTCTCTTTTATACCCTCCTAAGACATCACTCATATGGCCTGTGGCCTTTGCTCCTCTCAGTCCTTGAAAAATCTCTCTTCTTCCCCCAAATTGGAGTAGAAAAGAGCAGAAACCTATAGCAGTTTCTTCTGCCTCTTCTTCACTCCCCTGAGGTGCAGAAGACTGAAAGAAAAAGGATAAAAGAGAGGTCTGCATAACAGAAAGACAGGTCACCTTAGAAGGTGTAGCCTGGAAGGCAAGAGGTCCTGTTTTGAGATTTCAGATGGGGAGAAAAAGATAGAAGAATGAAGTCAGGCAGCAGCTTTTTCTGCCTTCTTATGGGGAAGAGAATAGACATCACCTGTCACTATGGCCCATGAGCCCTGCTTTAGCTCTTTGAATGCCACTACAATCCAAATAAATAAAAGTTGTTACATGTTCTAACTTCTACCGATCAAGAGGAATGATCTTTCATAGCACGTACATGCTAGTCCCTGGAGCACTTAACACATTTAATTTCAGACTATGCAATGCTCAGGCACAATTATCTTTTATGTGAAAGAAAAATTCGCAAGCTCTGTCTATATTATCAATTATTAAACTCAGACAATTAGAAACACATTTAGCAGATCCTGCACGCATCCATTTCTGAGTCCCTGTATACCTGCTACTACCCAAGGAGGAAAAAAGATCTGAATTGGAACCTCCATTAAAAGGGCAACATGCCTTTAGCATTTTCTTAACCTCTAATTGCAATGTCATCTGCTATAACCCCTCAATATAAATTTTTAAAGCATATTTCCTTCCCTTTCTTATTGCATTTCAGGACACTTGGGAGAGAAAAGGTCTCTGTATGTCTCTTCAAAATAAAAGCATAATAGCTTTAAACTGAATAATGGAAAATTTGAGCTAGACAAAAAACTCAAAAATCATAGAATCATAGAATGGTTTGGGTTGGAAGGGACCTTAAGTCCCACCTAGTTCCAACGCCCTGACATGGGCAGGGACACATTCCACTAGACCAGGTTGCTCAGAGAAAGCTGAAAATTTTGTCGAAAGAAGAAATTTAGTTTGTGTTGCCTTCTTGAGAGGAAGGTTTTCCTTACTTTGACAAAAAGATTGGAAAAGGAAATAAATAAAACAGGTATTTCTGGCTGTAAAACCTGATCACCCATGGAAAGGTCTGTGGCTTCTCAAAGGAAGCAACAGAGTCCTGTAATACTTATAAATAGCCAGGAAAAATAAATTGAGAACGTATATTGCACAGAGAATTTTTTTCAGGTTAGAGAATCTACTGTAATTTTAAGAATGCCCTGTTGTTGTGTTCGAATGCTGACAGACCAGAGAATGCCCAACATGAGTGAAGCCAAAGAAAATTAAATCATAAAAAGTCTGCACAGCCTTATCTCTAGAGCAGCTAGGATAGCAGGCTAATCACTGCTTTCTAGATGACTCTTTTAAGTTTTCTTTTTTTGCCTGAGATCAAAGAAAACCCAAAATCATCAAGGCCTTGGAATAATGAGTTCTTTATTGAAACTAATTGACGTAACAGGTAAAAAAAGATCTACTTAACATGGGAAAGACAAAGAGATATTGATGCTGAGAGGAAATGGTGATACTTCTTGCTCCTAGAGAAGTTTCCAGGTCCTTTGAAGGGAAATTCCAATAAGGTATAAGCAATGCCCCAACTTTTAGCCCTTCAATTAGTTTTGCACTTTGATACAAATGAATTTATTCATTTAAAGTGTTAATAGACAGTACTTTCTTTGGAAGGTAATACATTGTTTCTGCATCACTGGAAGGATGTTCTCACAATTTCCTAAAAGGAAACTGCTGTAGGGTCTGACTACCCTGCTGGGCCTGCTGAGGTGGCCAACTCTAATGCAACTTTAGAGCAGCTAAAGAACACCAGTCACAAAAGGTAAGGGCTGAAGGTGGAATGCACATTACAGCATATCCACTAAGACCTTGAGAAAGGGTGGAAGGGCAACTAGTTAATAAATGAGACTATGTGCATGCATTTTTTTAATGCATATTATAAATGTTAAGGTGATTGCAAAGGAAGAAATGGATTCAGAAAATATAGCAGCTAGTTTGTAGTGCCCCCTTCTGCTATTGATGATACTCCTCTTTTCTATAGCATAATTAAGCTTGTTGTGCACCTGAATTTGTTTTCATGGCAGATCTGAATGTAATTTGGCTGGATTGTAATACAACACATTAAGTCTGTTTGAAGATGAACGAGACTTAAATTGCTGAAACCTATACCTCAGGTTTTATTTTGTTGTTGTTGTGGTTGTTTGCTTCTTTTGTTTGCTCAATTCTAATTTAGTTTTTCAGATGATATGCACATACAGAATGCTACCAAATCTTAGTGATGAGTGGCTTGTGCTTAACCAGGTGCTTTACGATGTCTAAAACAATATCTTTGCTTTTGCAGCTCTGAAACAAAACTCGCCTCTAATATAAAATATGGATTCAAGTACATTGGGAAAGCATCAAATGTTTAACAAACAGATTTACATTTCAGACAACTTTTTCAGAAAGTATTGGCCATAACCAAACAATACATAACCCTGAGCCAAGTCAAATGTTTCAATTTCTCTGTTCATTGTTATAGATATGTACATATAATATTTGGTGGACATATGTGCTGGACCTGGCTGGGGTAGAGTTAATTTTCTTCATAGTGGCTGGTGTGGGACTATGTTTTGGATTTGTGCTGACCACAGGGATGATAATATAGAGATGGTTTTGCTATTGCTGAGCAGAGCAAGAGTCAAGGCCTTTACAGGTCTTTATACTGCCACACTGGCAAAGTGACTGTGGGTGTGTGCTGGTTTGAGCTGAAGTAGAGTTAACTTTCTTCACAGAGGCTAGTATGGGGCTATGTTTGGGTTTTGTGCAGAACACAGAGTTGATAATGCAGAGATGTTTTTGTTGTTGCTGAGCAGAGCTCACACAGAGCCAAGGCCTTTGCTGCTTTCCATACTGCCACACTGGCAAGGAAATTGGGGATGCATGGGAGATTGGGAGGAGACACAGCTGGGGCAGGTGACCCAAACTGACCAAAGGGATATTCCACACCATATGACATCATGCTCAGGATATAAGGTGGGAGGAAGAAGGAGGAAGGGGGGACATCTGGAGTGATGGCATTTGTCTTCCCAATGAACCATTACACGTGATGGTCCCTGCTCTCCTGGAGATGGCT
>NW_008669997.1:33942-42440 GCF_000695815.1 Acanthisitta chloris | reverse complement strand
TTTATCTCAACCCATGAGTTTTCGTAGCTTTTACCCTTCTGATTTGCTCCTCCATCCCCTTGGTGGGGGAGTGAGTGAGCGGCTGCGTGGCTCTTGGCTGTTGCTGGGGTTAAACCACAACAGGGTGCATGGGAAGTGAGGAGAAGACACAGCCAGGGAAAGTAACTTCAACTGGCCAAAAGGGTATTCCATACTATATGACATCATGCTCAGTATATAACATGGGAGGAAGAAGGAGGAAGGGGGTGACATTGCACATAATGGAGCCCTTCTCTCCTGGAGATGGCTGAACACTGACCTACCCATGAGAAGAAGTGAATGAATTCCTTGTTTTGTTTTGCTTGGGTGTGCAGCTTTGGCTTTCCCTGTTAAACTTTCTTTATCTTAACCCTTGAATGTTCAAGCTTTCACCCTTCTGATTCTCTCCGTGATCCCGCTGGTGGTGGAATGAATGAGCTGTTGTGTGGGGCTTGACTGCTGGCTGGGGTTAAACCATAACAACATGGGCTCTAGATAGTCTAGACAGCTGAACCCTTATAATTGTATAAAGTGAATCCTACTTACTTCAACATATGGCTATTTTCAGACAACTTTTCAATTAAGCTACTCTACTAGAACAGGCAAGTAAAAATCCTTCACAATTTCTTGGGAAAATCTGTGTGTGGTTGTAAAGGACTTGCACATTAAAACTGCAGGATTATGTAAAAAACCCTGTCTTTTCAAGGAAAAACAGAACCTGATTTCATCTTAATTAAAGATACAACTTTGCTACTTCTACTGTAGAGCTAGAATGGACTTCAGCTCCACTTAAAGAGTCTCATTTGTGGGTGTCTACCTATAGATGTCTGAACTCACTCTGCCCTGGATTAAATATCCAGACTTGATCAAAATTCATAAGGATAGGGTATCAGTCCTGGTTGCAAATCTCCCAGTGACCTATATATATATATGACACCTAAACGGATGTCTTGAATGCATTGTGACATCTCAAATGGGATTAAATAACTGTGTTTAGGAGAAAAAAATAAAGGGAAAAAAATCAAGTCCATCCTAGTTAATCATCAAACTAGATCTGTAATGGGAATTTAGACATCTCTTCATATGTAGACTTCATATGGAATCCTGCACAGAAATAACTTGATCTCGAGCCAAGTCATGCTGACTGTGTTGAGTGGGCAATGCCTGTAGGAGGAAGTCTCAGAAGGAACTATCAAGCAAAGATCATCAGATACATTACAATAATTGAACCCCAAACAAAATCAAACAACAACAACAAAAAACCTATATATCAGTAAGAAACTTCAATATGAAACTTATAGGGAGTGTAAAGAAAATAAAATTATCAACTACTGTCAGTATTAGCTTGTTAATATTAGATACAGTCTATGACTCAGACATTTGAATTCTGACTAATGTAGCGAGGACTGTACTGCTTGCACAGCCCAGGAGTGTTGAGTGAAACATATAAGAGGACCAGCACATACTGCTGCAAGTGTGTGTAACTCACAGTAACTGCACTATTACTTTCACTTAGATGCAGACAACCCCTGAAGTGATGCACTAAGGCAGAGGGTCTTCAGTGAATCAGTAAGACTCTCAGCAACCTGTTCATGCATTAAAAGAGACAGTTCTAATCCTTTACAACAAAACTAAACCAGCTTATGGAAATAATTTTTTCCTGAGCTGGAAGGATGTGGGCCAGATGATCCAACACAGTAAATGCATCTTTAATTTAGAATACCCATTCATCTGGGCCAGAGTGATTTATCCATGGAGGACTTGAATACAAAAAGCCCTGTGCTCATCACTGAAACCCATTCACACTTCATTAACTCAGCAGAACCCGTTGAGGCTGCTACATTAGGTAAATGCAGAGCTCCAGATGGAAGTCTGGGGTTTGTAAATAAATGCTGAGACTTTTACTAAAGGTAGCAGGTACACAAAAAGTCCTTTGTGCATTTGAGATTTCTCTCTTTAGTCTGCTCTCCTGCAGAGTAGGAAATCTGGAAATAAATTATCCTGATGATGGTAGATTATGATCCATGGTAGCCCCAGGCTGTGCCTTTGTTGCCCTTTCATGCTAAATATACTGCAGCAGGGTTAATTTACCTGGTTTGTTCGTTTTTGCATTTTCTTTTCCCTTTGAGAGAAGGCATGACCAGTTATAAGTGATTTCATGTCTCAAGCCCTCTGCTTCCAAAATCTGAGGAATTTAGAGGAACCATTTCTATCAGGGAATCTGAAGCTAATGGAAAACTACAGTGTTAAACCTGCTGACAGTGAGGATCTGCATCCATATGGTTATTAAGTTATCAGGAAGTCCTTTAAATTTTCAACAGGATGTGCTTTCTGATTGAGCAGGTTAGCATAAGAAAGACAGAGTCTAATGAATCAATCTCAATGTTTCTTCCTTGCATGGCAAATGGTATAGATTTCTACGTTGTGTTCACTTAGCTGGCTGAGCTGATTGCATTTTGAGTTGATGAACTGAATCTTTCAAAGCATTTAAATTGGAGGGGTAATGAGGGAGTTAGTGCTTAGACTTCCATGCAACTCATAGCATGGTGAGAGTGTAGGTATATGAAATAAAGGCTCCAGAAAATTTGCTAGCAAAATTGTTACTCTCTTATTTGTTTCTGGGATTTTAGTTAATACTCTCTAAGACTGGTAGTATCCAGGGATAAATTAATCCTCAGGATGCCTCTCTGATTAAAACTAGAGCTTATTCCACATTAGTGAGGGTGGAAGTTCCTTTCCCATTAATCATAGAATTACAGAATATCCTGAGTTGAAAGGGACCCACAAGGATCATCAAAGTCCAACTCCTGTCCCTGCACAAGACAATACATCATACACCTAAGGGTGTTGTCCAAATGCTCCTTGAACTCTGTCAGACTTTGTGTTGTGACCACTTCCCTGGGGAACCTGTTCCAGTGCCCAGCTGGGTGAAGAAACTTTTCCTAATATCCAACCTAAACATCCTCTGACACAGCTTTATGCCATTCCTTTAGGTCCTGTCACTACTCACGAGAGAGGAGATCAGTGCCTGCTCCTCTGCTCCCCCTCATGAGGTAGCTTTAGATTGTGACAAGGTCTCCCCTCACTTGTGTATTGCTTATTTATTTGCAAGCAGGAACCTCTTGATACTGAGACACCCAGATATGAAATCAGTGGCCTAAATAATCACTTTGGTAAAGAGAAAACTGGCTTTAATATGCTCATTTACCAAGGCTTCTGACTTATCAGTGCCAGCAAATTATTTCCATTTTCAAGGGAGCTCTCTAGGACAAAGATAAAGATGAAAAGGACTTGTTAAACAGTGCAGTCCTGGAACTTCTGCCAATAGAGCTATTCTCTCTTGTTTAAGTTATAGGAACCTGGCAATCATTCACACTCTACCAAGAGCATTTTGATCCATCTAGTAGTCATTAGGTTTCAGAGTTATGAGAAGAGTAACTGCTTTTTGATCCCTCTTTATCTCGTGTGCCATTTTAAAACCAGGCTATTCACAGCCTGTGCTTTGAATAGAAAAATAAGACAGTTAAGAGCCAGATGAGCATAGGATTGCTGTATGGTTCAGGACAATTGGCAACTATGTACTAGATGTTTGGCAGAAAGTTCTCACAAAAAATCTTCATTCCACACATATCAAGAACAGATTTCTCATACCATTAGGGCTAAAGTCTAGAAGTCTGCAAAAAGCAGATTCTACTGTTGAAAAAACCACCATATGTATGTAAATCATAAGTGTATAAGAAAGATATACAAACTACATGTCTAAAAACTATCAGTATGACTAGGAGCTGTGCTATATCCAGCCCAAGTCTATTTCTGTCATGGTCCAATAACTTTAAAAGGAAAATAATGAAATTGAAGTGCCTTCCAAACCTCTCAACTAGAAAAGGAAAATAATGAAATTGAAGTGCCCTCCAAACCTCTCAACTAGATTTAAAAAAAAAAAAGAAAAAAAGAAAAATTGGGCAGGGGAGAAGCTGAATGCTTTCATGGCCCTTTTAAAAGTCAGCAGTGTAAATAAATTCTTTGTCAATACAGCATCTCAGTTATAATGATCCAGCACTTCATTCACCTTTTCTTCAAGATGGTATTAAATCAAATACCCAAAAGCAGGAAAATAACGATTTGAGGGGCACTTAAAATTTAACTTATTCCAATAAAATGTAAAAAGGGCATTCAAGGTCACTTTAAATTTATAGAAATGTAACAGCAGAAAAGAGAAACACTAAGGTACAATGATAGCTAGGTGGATGAGAGGGCAGACATTTATGGTGTTGGTGATTGAAAGAAGGAAAGAAAATATTTTCTGTTGAATTAACAAAGAAGCATATTGCTGAGACTGAAATATGACCACAATATTCTTAGACAGGATTTTATAAAAATACACTTAAATCCAATTAAAGTATTTCTCCAATACTTATTTCCTCTTTTATTCTTTATATCCAGTGAAGCATTTTGCATTTTTACACTTGCTCCTCACACAGCACTGAGTTATGCTGTAGGCTTTGACTTTTATTTGGCTAAATAACCACAGGAGATTTTCCCAAAACATTTCAATGGACAGAAGAGGAAAAAACCACCAACATTTCAAACCAATATAGAAGCTAGTGGAGAGGCAGAGACTGGGGTAAGAAATTGATACCTTTTTTTAACACCAGAGTGCTCTGTTTGTTTCTTCTATAATAAAGAGAGATAAAAAGCTAATGATGATAGCCATCATATTTCCAGGTGCATCATGATGGAATGTGCAGTGCAAAGAAACAGATAACACATTTCTGAAGTCATTCCTTCCATGGTGAGAGGTGTAAACCACAGGGGTTAACATCAACTTTGAGTTTCAAAAGGCTTTTGATAAGGTTACACATATAAGATAATTGGTTACAGTAAGCTCAAATATTCCAGGAGTTAAAGAAGTATTTTTAAAACTCAGAAGGAGTCCACAGATGAAACTCTTTTCAGTTTTTGACTTGTATGGAGTAGGTGAAAATCAGCTCAAAGGGGTAGAACCTGTTCCCACTACATGTGACTAAATACAACTCCCATCAAAATCTCAAGGTATAGTTTATGTCTTCACAATCTGTGACAGCAAATTGTGAAAAATATGAATTTAAAGGGCTACATATGGTTGCATATATTTTCAAGGAAGTGTCCAGTCCTGCAATTGAGTCACAACAACCCCATGCAATGTTGCTGGTTTGGGTCAGAGTGGCTAGAAAGCTCCATGGCAGAAAAGGACCTGAGTCTGCTGTTTGACAGCAACTGAACTGAGCCAGCAGTGTGCCCAGGTGGCCAAGAATGCCAATGGCATTTTGTCTTGTATCAGCAATAGTGTGGCCAGCAGGGCCAGGGTAGTGATCATCCCCCTGTACTCAGCACTGGTGAGGACACAACTCAAACTCTGTGTTCTGTTTCAGGTCCCTCACTTCAGGAAAGGCACTGAGGAGCTGGATTGTGTCCAGAGGACAATGGAGCTGGGGAAGGGTCTGGAACACAAGTCTGATGAGGAGCAACTGAGGGAGCTGGGGGTGTTCAGCCTGGAGAAAAGGAGGCTCAGGGGAGACCTTATCACTCTCTACAACTACCTGAAAGGAGGTTGCAGCCAGATGGGTTTTGTGTCCTCCCAGTAACAAGCAACAGGACAAGAAGAAACAGCCTCAAGTTTCACCAAGATTGGATATTCTGAAAAAAAATTCTTCACAGAAATGTTGGTGAAGTATTGGAATAAGCTGACCAGGGAAGTGGTGGAGTTGCCATCCCTGGAATTGTTTAAAAGACATGTGGACATGGCACTTGGGAATATGGTTTGGTGGTGACTTGGGAGATCTCAGAGGTCTTTTTCAACCTTAATGATTCTGTGATTCTAAATTTCTGCTCTGATGACTTTCTTGCTTAGATGGAAGTGAAGCTATTTCATTTCCAGACTATATTGCAGGAAACAGCTGAAAAAATATCAATAATTAGTATTATAATGACATAGTTAAAATTAGCTTTAATAGAAAAGTCACATCAATTTTCTGGCAAAAGGTCTGAAAAGAGAGAGGGATACAACCAAAGCCTGCAAATTCCCTGTGCCCTGTGATCATCACGATTGTGTGTTTTCTCTTTTGGAAAGTTTTTTCCTATTTTTTGTTGTAAAGATCAACTTGTATAAAGTTGGTCTTGCTTAAAGCTGTAGAATAGCAATTAAGAGATCAGGAATCCAATTCTAACTCCATGAAGGATTCAAAATATAACTGAATAAACTAGGATATATTTTCACTGTGTAGTGCATGACAAGGACTAATTTGGATCCAGAAATCATGGAATATGTTAGTATGATGCTAATGTGCTAAACCTCAGACATTAAACCTTAGTACAGAAATAGTTTCAAAGGACCTTTAAGGCAAAGAAAAGGACATATTTCTCAGAGATATTTTGCTTTCCATGGCCATGGGTACTTGTCTACATGGCTTTGGTTGACTCAGAGCATTGGCAAAGTGACATTAAATATGTTTGGTGAAATAGGTTTTAGTATACATGTAGCATAATATATGCTATTAGAAATTGACATTTACAAAGCTGGTAAAATAAATAATATTCATTTCCAGAGAGATTTCATTGAGAGAAAATACCTCTTTTTTTTGTCAGTATTTTCCTTGAAAACATATTCCACCCCTAAAAAAAAAAAGGAAACAAAACAAGCCCAAACTTAATATTCCCTGAAGTATTTTTAATTTTGTTATAAAGCAAAACAATAAAAAAAAAATTGTCAAGGATATTAAAGATGTTATTCTGACAATGGAGAGTATTTTGCCTGAATTGAAACAACTTGTATGTGTATGTGGACTTGTAAATACATATGTGACTGTTATATTTCCTCAAAAAAAAATTAAAGAAGAAACACAAACTCTGCAGATGTATTTCAAGGTAGATCTTAATTGGTTTCAAAACCATGTCAAATTCTGTTATTATA
Source organism: Acanthisitta chloris (assembly GCF_000695815.1). Taxonomy (NCBI): domain Eukaryota; kingdom Metazoa; phylum Chordata; class Aves; order Passeriformes; family Acanthisittidae; genus Acanthisitta; species Acanthisitta chloris. The sequence goes on along the minus strand of NW_008669997.1, from coordinate 35,473 downwards.
TCAGTAAAGGCTTATGAAAAAAATACTTTCCATATGATCCTAAATGCTAAATAAATTTCTAAGACATTATTGGTTCAGAAGTGATCCATTTTCTTTACAAGTTTGTGTTTCATTAAGACAAGAAAACGTTCACCCATTGTTACAGAAAAGTGTATCACACACAAATTCTGCCTCTTCTTGACCTTCGAAGCCAGGGGAAAAAATGCCTCCTTCAGTCTGACTTATCTCTCAGGTGCAAAAGCTGTTGCTCTGCTGTAGTCAGCTACATTTTTATCACAGGCTTATCAAGTAGGTCATTCTAATTTTTACTCGTGAAATGATTTCACCTTCATGAATAGTGATGAGTCAAACAGGCTTAAAAAGACTATGAACAGTTTGATTAGGAATGCTTCAACTGATGGATCAAAGATAAATTTGACCAGCAGCCAAAACTGTCATTCTCAAGTCTGCTTGTTCCTGGAACTTGTTCAATTGCACCTCTTGCTATTGTCCCAAAGGGTTTTTTGATGTCAAAAATCAAGAAAAACATAATAACAAATTCCTTTAAATTTACCTGGGTTTACTGCTAAGATCTTATTTTGCTAACTTTCTTTAAAACTACAGAGGAAAAATCTATGGCTCATACACAGCGTTTTGGACTATGGAATCATTCCCTTGGTTGAAATATTAGAGCCCAACTATCATATGAATATTCATAATAAGGTATTAGATATATATAATTCAACCTGTCTGCTGATAAGAAATTGCTTGATAATAGGAACTGCAACAGGAAAAAAAAAGTGGTTTGCACCAGTGATACGCAAATAGCATGTGTTAAAAAAACCTAAAAAGATATTCAAAGGTGAAAGACTAAAGACGTGGAGCAATGAAATAACACTTCCAAATTTACAATGAAATTACTGATTATCCCAAAAAGGAGTATGGAGTGCTGGCGTATCTACATTGCATCTTAGTTGCAACATTGCACTGCTCTAAGACACCTCTGTGGCAGCACACCCCAATCTGTAGTCATGATGCCCATGTGGGATTACCAGCCCAGAAACACACAATCATTGAGAGAATGGTGGACATGGACCCTCTGCTTCCTGAGCCTCAGACTTACTTAGTGAATTAGTGAGGATTCTTTAAGAAACAGTTAATTTTAGGGTTTTTTCCTCTTCCAACCCTTCTATTTGCCCTTCCAAGGTCTTGGAAAATATATGTTAGGAAGGATTTTACTAAACTCTTTATTTTCCTTACTGTGATATTTTGATACAAAACAAATAAACAGATGGAAAGGTGGTTCATTCCTTTTTTGATGTAGGCCCCAATTTTTAAGTATAAGTAGAAATAGTTTTTAACTTTAGCCACTTTCCACTCTAACTGGGCAATTAAAAATGCCTTTGACAATATTCCTCACTCCAAACCCATGAAAGTGAATTGAATTTGAGATTCAGGATTAATGAGTCCCTCTGCTTCATTTTTTAACCTGTGAGTAACCACTGAGTGAATAACAACTTTTTCTGCTTTCTGTCATTGCCTGTAAGACTCC
>NW_008669997.1:0-33906 GCF_000695815.1 Acanthisitta chloris | reverse complement strand
AAACAGATAGTTCCAAAAGCTCTTAAATGGTCTAGAGCACATGTTGTATGAGGAACAGCTGAGGGAATTGGGTTTGTTTAGCCTTGAGAAGAGGTGGCTCAGGGGTGACCTCATTGCTCCTTATGATTACCTGGCAAGGGTTTGTAGAGAGGTGGAGAATTGTCTCTTCTGCAATGCTTGCAGAGGGACAATTAAAGGAAATGTCTATAAGCTGAGAAAGGGGAGATTCGGTGTAGATATTAGAAAAAAAAAATTCACTATTAGGGTAGTCAGGCACTGGCATATGTTGCCCAGGGAGGTGGTGGAGTGACCATCCCTAGAAGTGTTTAAGAGTTGTCTGCACCTGGAACTGGAAGATATGGTTTAGGGCTTAGGGGTTACAGCAGAGTGGCAGGTTAGCAGTTGAACCTGATGATCTTAGAGGTCTCCTCCAGCCTTGGTGTTTCTATGATTCTATGACTGTATGTCCTTGGGAACAGTGATGCTCCCTGGCATATCCATGCATGAGCCATCTGGTGTATTCCCACACAATTCTCATGCATTGTACAATATGTAGCACAACTTGAGATCCATTCCCAACTTATTTTGATGTAGCACAACTTGAGATCCATTCCCAGCTTATTTTGTGTGATCACCTTTCCTCAGGGAAAGGGAAAGAATGCTATGGGTATAGGTCACTGTCTACTCTTAGGCCTTGCTGCTGGGAGATACTCCTGGGGACAAAGACTTTACTGAAGCCACTGTGTAAATCAGCCTGGAGAAATGCTAGTCCTGTACAATTCAGAATGAGCCTGATCCTGTTACAGACAAAATAGGTCAGCGTTAGTACAAAAGAAACATTCAAAGATGAGGTCCCTGTGTCAGCTGTCACACTTTTCAGATTTAGGTGCCTTAATTCTACTCAAGTCCCACCTTAAGAGCCTGTATCCCTTCTCAGAGCTGGATCCAATTACACATAATGAGCAGGATGAAGCAAGGTCTCTGAATTCTGTTTTACTGAGCCACTGCTCATTCCTCACTCCCTGGGCAGAAAAAAACACCTTTTATTGAAGCATTTTGTCTTTGCAAAGGAAGTGATACATGCTCTATGGCAACATATCCTTTCCAGACTGTAAAATACTAATTAACACTGATTCCTCAAAAAAATATTTTGTCTCCTCTTATTTAGCTATTAATTCAGCTATAATATTGAGAGGGAAATGAAATGTGGTTTATTTCTTCTCTTTTTCTATAGCAACATTCTAATTTATACAAATGAAGGCACAATTAAGCAGCCCAAAATTTAATTACAACCTGCATTTCATGTAAGCAAACATATTAAAACTGAGAAAGCTAATCCTGATTGCAAAATTGCCACAATGCAACAGAAATAAAAACTCCCAATGCAAGCAGCAGAGTATGCTTTTGCCACTGTTATTTTGCACATGGTCATGAAAGTGCTGCATGGACAGATACTGTTTCTCATGATGTTTGTTAGCAACAGGGCATGAATGGAACAATATGGGCCACATTCTCACCTGGTTTATATCATTGCAACTGCATTGATATCATTAGAATTACTTAGTTTGTATCAACTACTTGTCTTTCCTGTGGTTTATATCATTGCAACTGCATTGATGTCATTAGAATTACTCAGTTTGTATCAACTACATGTCTTTCCTAAGGGCTAACCAGCACACTTCAATGAAGCTATTCCTATTTACACTATGAATCAGATGTTAAAGAGTCAGAAACCAAAGGAGTTTCTTTACCAAATTTAAAAATAAAATAGCAGTAGTAAAAGAGCAAAGTCTGCTACAACAGCTCCAAATTCCTCTTTGCAATTAAGACCTGCACTGAAAATAGCCTTCATACTGCTGTGCTACTGATCAAACAAATGAGATGCACAAGGGAGGTATTAGTTCCAGTAATTTGTATTATTGTGCTCTTTGTAAATTATTACTTCACTATCATCACTGTAGTATTTGAATGCCTGCCAACAAAGCATCAAATAATGTGACTAATATTGGTCATGTGCAATTCCTTCTCATCTTTCCAGAAAACCTTTTTTTATTTGCCTGTGTTTCATGTGCTCACAGCTTTGTGGTATTATTAAAGGCAAAAATCATAGAACCATAGAATATCTTGAGTTGGAAGGTACCCAAGAGGTCCATCAAGTCCAACTTCTGGTCCTAGAAAAGTTTGAAAAATCATTGAAGGTGGGGAATGAACCATAAAGTTTTGCAATGCTCCTTGTTTTACAAGGTTTCATTCTGGAGATTTGAGAGAAAAGAAAACCCTAAGAAATGGTTTGGGGTTTATTTTTTTTCAACCCTTGAGTTAAAGAATTTCACATTTCTGAGGAAAAAAATAAGTTGTCAGCTAGAATACTCAGGCCAGGTGATTTTGGTAACCTTTTTAATGTCCAGGCAGCACACTGCTGCCTTGCCCTGGGAACACAGGACAATCCTCACTTTAATTTTCTTATTGATACAAGGTAAGAGTGCAAAGTACAAGGAGAGGTCACATACTAAGGGAAAACATCAGGTCCATGGCAAAACTGAGAGGAGACTCCCTGGCTACTTCTTCACTAAAAATATCTTCCAGGCTGAAGTATCCACTTAATCTATTCCTACATTCTCAGAGATCTTTGAAAAGACCCCAGTGAGCATTTCCAGAAGAGGAACACCTGGATAAACCCTTGGCTTTCAGAGTACATTTCACTGCCACACAGGTTGTGGCACTGTATGACAGCTCCACCTGTGCCACTTAGGTGATGATATCATCAAAAATAACTGAAGAACTCCCAAAGGCTGTGATCAGGATTTATCCAGGCTAGTCTCAATCTGAGCTCATTTTAGCCTGTTTTGGCTGTAGTAACAGTAGCCTAGCTGTCAGGTCAGTATTGCACAAATTGTTTTAGCTTAAATCATTTCAGTTAGTCTTTGTGAATGTCATGTATGGAAAGGTCTAGCAAACCTGGGTACTCATTGCAAAGAATATATCATGGTTTTGTGTTGACTGAAGAATGGGAAGGTGATGGTGAAACTTGAAACTTTGTCTTGAAATCAATGAAAAAAAGAAGACTATGTTAAGAAAACATCCAAATATACTCAGGAAGCTCCCCAGGTTATGGAGTAAGAACTTCCTCACTGTAAGCATCATGTGAAGATGGGTGAAGAACTTGGGTCATTGGTAACATGTCACAATCCCTTCCTCCTTGAGAAGTGCAGGCAGCACTGACCTCAGCAGTCAGAGAGACACTGGAAGGCTGAGTGTAAGATACCAACAAGAAAGGGAGCAAATACTAGAGTTAGTCTAAATCAGTCAGTAATTGCACAGCAGCCTGCCTGGCCTAATAGGAATGATAGTATTTCTGTTTAGAAAGTGAATACATTAATTATACTAAAAGAAATTCCCAGCTCTGACAATTGGATGCCTATAACAAGATTTTCCTTGTAAAAACAGAAGAGATTTATAAGCTGCTTGATCTTAGGCAGAATAGAGACCATGTACAATGGACTTGTAGAGATCAAGGGAAGGATTCAGTTACCTAAACACAGGCATTTAATGCCCTTTGAGGCATCCTGCCTGGCTTACAGCTGCTGTGGTTTATGGATTTCCCATAAATTCCGTGTCATATCTGCCAGCTCAAATCCAGCTGATCTCCTGACTACACAATCAAAGCAGTTTGACTGCAGAAAGACCAAAGCATCCAAAGTGACCAAAGATAGTTTTGCACATCTTAGGATGGAGCTGTGTACTGTTCCATATGCTGACTGTTTAGACACAGAAGGAAATCCATCATAACCACTTTTTTTGCCAAATACTATTGCTTTGGTTAGCTTGACTGGAAATCGTGTTTTTATTTGTTCATGTCCTTTGTGTCAGACAGAATTAAAAACATTCTGGGGACTTAATGTGCAGAAGGTGTCAGCTTATTGAAATGCTTTTATCTTTGTGTTTTGGAGTTGGTAATTACCTCTCATGAGTGAAACAAAGGGCCAGTCACTGCTCTGGCTGCTTTTCATTTCCCTTCAAACTAATGTGACTCCAGACTGCTATGTTCTTGGCAATGGTTTTACTAATACAGGAGGCTGTTTCTAACAAATGTTATCCACATGATACAAAATTAATTAGAAAAGTCTGCTCTAATTTATAAATATGCAATTACGGTTAAACAAATAAGAAGTTGAGACATTGCAAGGTTCCCAATAGGTTCCTATTTGCACTATTCCAGTACATCCAGAAGAAGGAGTCACTGATTTGTCCTCTGATGTAAAAAAGCAATTTGCCTTATTCAGTTGGGAATTGTAGATGTATTAAAACATATTTCTGGAGTTTGTTCAAATTAATTATTATGAAAACAAGTGAATTTGTGGAATAGCTCTTACAAAAAAAAAAAAAAAAGCACAGTCACCAAAATACTCTAATTACTCTCAAAAACCAAGTAAGCTTTCTCCAAATAAGCAAAAGGAGGGTGCAAGCTTCATATTGCTTTTTGTGATAGCCTAGATATTAAATTCAAAGAGATCAAAGCCCAGAGAGAGTAGATAAGGCCTTTTGCTCTTTGTCCAAATGTGCTCCTCATTGAAAGTTTTATTATCCATCAGTATTTCACAGGCTCTTCTATGACTCTTTGCTCTTCTATGACTCTCTGACCTCCTGACTTCCTGACTACTATAGGTCACAGAACTTCCCTTCATGACTCCAGTATTGAATTTAATTCAGCCTGACTACCTTCTACAAACTGCCTGTCTTTGGCCCTTTATGTGTGATTTTCTATAAATGAAAGCCTGTTATCACAAATTTGCTCTTACCCAATTCCTCTTTTACTCTGCCTAATGACAAAAATCTGTCATAGAACTCTAAAGAAAGAGGCTGTGACCAGTCTAAAAGCAATGCAGATTATTACTTAGCCATTGCCTGTAATTGTTGATTTGCATCCATACTCAATGTTCCTTCACAAAATAGTGATGTTATTAAGTTTGTTAGAACAGTTCATAGGGGACAGAAACCTAGGCAACATAATTTAACAATTCCTAACATGCACATCCTATAGCCTAAATACCAAAAAGAGTCATCAGTCCTCAGCTGCTTTCCCACAGTTTTTCTGAGATGACCAGACAAGTTCTCCTATGAAACTCTATAAACCAGCTTGGACTGAAAACTCGTGCAGTGTCAAGAATTCACTTCAGTAAATGGAACAGAAACAAGGGTAAAAGAGCATTACTGTGGCCTTCCTCACTCATACCAGACCAACTAGAAAGTGTCTTTTCTATTGATTCCCCATTAAAGACATGTCTATTGAATCTATGAATGACAACTCTACTCAACAGGATGGCAATTTCCCCTTGACTTCAATGGGACCAAAATTTCATTCAGCATGTCTGTAGGTTTAATTAGCTCCATTCAGCCCACTGGTGTAAGTCTGGAGTAGTTCCAGAAATATAAACAGAATTGAGAAAGTCTGTAACCATCAAAAAATATTTGTTTGATTTGGAAATCTGGAAGAATGAATAGAAAGAAAAGAATACGTGTTGCTGCAGGATGGGTTGCAAGCTGATGTAAGTTTGCACTCTTCTGTCCTCTGAATCTCTAAGGCCTTGAGACTGATGTAAGTTTGCACTCTTCTGTCCTTTAAATCTCTAAGGCCTTGAGGTACATAACACAGAGCAATAGCCATTCTAGCACCCCTGAATGAATGTTGAACTTGGTGACCTTGGAGATCTTTTCCAACCTTAATGATTTGGTGATTCTATGATTCTATGCCTGGACTGTGCCTGCAGAAGACAAAACTACCCAACAAAGATCTGAATTACTCTAGATGTTTACCAGCTGAAAGGGAATGTACAGACACTTCACTTTATTTTAGGCATCTGAAGTTAGGAGAAATTAACCTGGATCTTCAAATATTTTAACTATGTAAGCTGTTTATTTGATCTAATTTTCCTGCCCCATTTCTTGACTTAGCCTTAAGTGAAAGAAAAGAAACATATGGAAAAAAACCCCATGAGTGAATGGATCCAAAGAGGACTAACAATGAGCTCTGATACTGAGCATATGAAGGAGAGTTTGCTTCTCACTCAAGAGGTGGTGGAGTGCATTGTGAGCAGGAGCCATTTCAAAGACCTAACAGAGTCTGAATCACATGCCTGATGTGTGCAACCACCTCTGGCAGCAAGGAGTGATCATGTTCAGTGGCCTGATTCACATTTCTGCCTACCCTTCATGCAAGACTGTGTAGGACAAAAAAAAAGCCCCAAACAAACAAACAAGCAAACATAAAAAAACCCAATGAAAACAAACCAAACAAACAAAGAAATGGGTCTTCAGAAGAAGGGAGAAGTTCTGAATCCTTTCAAACACGTTGTCAAGGAAACCTCTCCTTGCTATCCTTTTCATCCTGCCTGTCTGACTCTCTCTGTGGAGAGAAGTGACATTGAGGATCTCTTCTTGTATAGGGGATGATTTAAACCAGTTGCCTATATAAATTTGTTCAATTCCAAGAGTCACTTTTTGTTTTATTTTGTTTTTTGTAGATTGTGACAAGGTTTAAGGTTATCACAAGTGGAAGAGTTTTAAAGGAAATTAATACAAAAAATGGACAAGTGTTTTGTGGAAAGGAAGAGTGTGAATCTGTTGTTTATATATTTAGTTGTTTATACACCTGTTTAAATACTTAGAGCTACAGTACTTGAAGCAAATGAGAGGTTTCCTTGATATTATGACTTTTGTTCATTCTGTGCTGTTGTGTCAACCCCACATAATGTGAGAAGTAATAGAGAAAATGCATTATTGGTTTCTAGTCTGTGTCTTAAGCATATGGCGAAGAACATTCCTACATAAAATCAATAGTCTTGGTTCCCCCATCATGTGACTAGATGGTGCATCTAGCTCGTAGATCCCAGTGAAACCTGTCTGGGGTCACTGTATAGAGGGGGACAGGTCAGTCTCCCCCAAGAACCCCAACACCATGTGATTTGATGGGCACCACAATGATAAAGACAAGAAAGTTGTTTTAGATCCTTTCTTTTGCCAGTATTGGGACATTTTTCAGAAGACTCCTCTAACACATCTCTGTCCATTTCGCTCATTACCCCAAGTCTGTTCCTGAAGGAAGCCACAGAGCTCCTACATTTAGAAAATTGTACAACAGCAAAGGCTTGAAAATATGTGTAATTAGCTCTCAATCCTTTTCAATTGTTTGTCTGCATTCAATACAACACTGAAATAATAAAAGCATTCACTAAGAGTGTGAAAAACACTTTGTTGTGACATAGGGTTGAAGTCCCTTGCTTTGACATCCGGGTATGCACAGAATGACTGGGATAATCATAGAATCATAGAATCAACCAGGCTGGAAGAGACCTCAAAAATCACCGAGTCCAACTCTACCATCATTACTAGACCATGGCACTAAGTGCCACATTCAGTCTTGTCTTGAAAACCTCCAGGGATGGTGAATCCACTACCTCCCTGGGCAGCCCATTCCAATGCCTGACTACTCTCTCTGTAAAAAATTTCTTCCTAATATCCAACCTAACCCTTCCCTGGCAGAGCTTGAGTAACTTGCCCTGTTCAGAATACTGTATCACTTCTGTCCCATTTTTCTTTAAAGATTTCTCCTGGAGGGGAAATCATGGGTTTGGACCTCCAGGTTTCATGAAGGAACTGAGCCATTGGTGTGCATATCCTTAGGGAACACTGTAATCATGTAGGTTTTGTCTTGGAAGAAGAATAGGGAATGGGACTGCTCTTACCTCCTCCAGGGCTGAACTGTAAAATGAAGTGGCCAAGGGTTTCCTGTGGTCCCTGAAAGAGTAAGCATGCATGAAGAGGCAAGGGCTCTTTGTTTCTCCTGAAGACCCAGTGTATATCAGCTTAAGATATGCTCAGTCCTGTCTGAAGCAAAACTTCTACCTCCTGACTCACCATAATGTCAAATACTCTATCTAGTCTGCACAGTATGTGCACTATGAGTGTGTGTGTGCGTGTGTGTGAAGAGGTTGAAACAAAGACATGCACACAATCACTGAACTCAGACTCTTTAGATTAAATCCTTTTCCAGATCTGACTCCCAAGAAAAAAGCTTTGAATTTACTTTAGAAATGTGAAAGGAAGACATAGATCTGTTGAAATGAGTCCAGAGGAGAGCCACTAAGCCGCTCACAGGACTGAGAAACCTCTCCTATGAAGACAGAATGAGAGAGCTGGGGCTGTTCAGCCTGGAGAAGAGAAGGTTCTGGAGGGTGTTGAGACACTGGAAAAGGCTGCCCAGGTAAGTTGTGGATGTCCTATCCCCAGCAGTGTTCAAGGCCACATTGAATGGGGCCCTGAGCAAGCTGGTCTAGTGGAAGGTGCCCCTTTCCATGCCAGGGGTATTGAAACTAAACAATCTTTGAAGGTCCTTTCCAACCCAAACCTTTCTATGATGATTCTACGAGATGCCTATCAACTGGCTTGGGGTATCAGGCCCCTCCCATGCCTTGCCATAAGTGCTGTAAACATGGGTGAATTTTGGTGAAGGTTTCAGCACAGGTCTGCACTCCAGATTCTTTCCAGCTATGTTTTCACACCACATACATAGACTGTCTGATACTGACCTAAGATATCTGATGAAACTTGCCCCCATTTTCCTCCCTATGCCATCCAGCATTTGGCAATTACCCATTTATATCCAGGGGCATTCCCCATAGTCTTTCTGATGGAACCTTTTACAATTCTTAATTTTCAAAGGACACAGTTGCCATTCATATGTTGATCAGATAATTGAAGAGGTATTGGCAAAAGGTTAATTTTTGGGGTTCTGTATACTCTTTTTCAATTCGGATCCCCAGCCAGGGTTACAATGCAGCTCAAGTCTTACTCAGATCTTCGTTGGTGAATCACTGTTGAGGGATGGAATAAGTTCCATATTGGACAGTAAAAAGGGAAAAGATAGCAGCAATGAAGCTAAAGTTAAGAAAAATAAGGAAGGGAACAGAGGGGAAGAAAGAGCCACTTAAAAATTAAGGCATGTGGTCATTATTTGCCTCTAGAAAAAAGACAAAAGTAAATCTAGGCAAGTTAAAAGCAACATGAAGACAGACAAATCCCATTTGGGAAGAGGTAGTCTAATGTCAGAAAGAAAAGAATGAGTCATGTGCATTCCTATGTTTCACACCAGGCCTACACTCAATAAATCAACACATGGGTTTAATTGCTGTGACAAATGAATATAGTGAGGGGAGTCAAATTCTGCTGGGTAATGCAGTCATCCAGCAAAACCCTGGTCGGCAGAGATATGTAGGTCAGTCATTATGGACCAGTGAGCAGAGGGAGTCCCTAGTGTGAGAGCCTAGATGGAAATCTCTCAGTGTAATCTCTAATAAAATACCAGTTTGAAAGTGTGTCTGGCTTTAGCATCCTTCCTAATAACCTTTAGCAGAAGAGGAAGGTATTAAATAAAGTGGCAATTAACAAGACTGACAGAGCAAGAGAGTGGGATTTATTGCTGCATTTTTCAGTTTGCTTGATTATTTGGTTGCTTTTTTAGCTGTAATTCTTCTTCCATGTTTAAAACCACCATCAAAAAGGAAATCAATCAAGACTTTAAAGTTAGAAAAAAAGAAAAAAAGAAAAGATGAGAGCTTGATACAACTAATATCCCAAACAAAAGCAGCAGGATGCTGTTGCAGCCTATGTTCCCCATCACCTGTGTCACAGTCATGTGTGGAGGTGAGCAGCAAAAGGGAGTGCTAAGGCAAACCTGATCTGGGGGATGCAGGAGTGTTGAAGAATGGTGCCCACTTCTATGCAAAGCCTCAGAAGTGCTGAAACCCTCATTCAGCTCAGCGCTATATAGTAGAAGTAATTCTTATACATGAGATTGATTTTTTTTGTAAAGTCGATTACAGCTAGAAAAAAAATCCAAACTCTCATCCTTCTAATAATTACTTGCCTGAGCAAAACTGATGCCAATTCCTGCTCTGAGGGAGTATTTTACCATAGTGATGGATCCTGTCATGCACTCCTTGTTCTGCCATGTGTCTAACATCAGTTTAAGTGTTGGGAGCGACACTGGACCAACTTTCTATATCCCACTGATTACATTTGTTTGATGGAAACAAACAAACACAGGTAAACCCATGTCCATCAGGGGCTTTGAGCAATCTAGTCTGGTTGAAGATGCCCTGCTCATTGCAGGGGGATTGGAACTAGATGACCTTTAAAAGTCCCTTCCAACCCAAACTGTTCTATGATCAAGATGTCACAGGTGTTTTTCTACTGCAGATGCCAGATAAGCTTACTGTAACTCATAAACTTTGTAAACACAGTGATATCAGTTATAACAGTGAATCTGATAGGAATACCACTGCTTCTAGGAGATCTTGTACTCCTTTACTCTGCTTTATCATAGCTGAAGTAATGGCACCACCAAAAAAATGCAACACAATAAACTCATATAAAACATCTTTAAATAACACAAATAACCAAAATTGCTACTTGGCATCTTCCTAGTTGCATTTTCAGGAGCTTCTATGGGTCATATCCTGCAATTGCATCATGATATTTCCCCAAGAATAATCAAAATATTTTATAGGAAATTCTGTAAGTACAAATATCAATATGCTATGATCCCTCGACGAAATTGAGGCATCTTGCTTTGTAATTCTGATTACACATAAAAGATTTACACATTTTTCCTCTGATTCCATAATCACTAAAGCAGGGACGATCAGTAGAGCAGGCAGGATTGCAAAACAGCAATGTAGTCAGCTCCATTCCCTGCACATTCATCTATAGGTGCCTCCATGGGTAACTTGGTGAATCCTTTATATTAGTTTTCAGGGATCAGAATATTAAGTGAACATATTTTGCTTCATGAAATATATCTAGGTCAAATTCACTTTTTCAAGCAAGTTATTAGTTTTATGGATTTGCCTATTGTGTTATCTGTGGGTTTATTTTCTTCAACCTTGTGACTTACACACTTGCCCACAAAGAGCTTTTACTTTTCCCCCTTCCCACTTCATTTGCTTCTCTCCTCTAATTGAATGTTTTCAGTTACATGATACAAACCCATCCAGCAAAAACAAAGGGATATTAATTTTATTCTTTTATTTCAAATTTCCTTTCAGTCAAGGATCCTGCCTGCTTTGACAGTTATTAGCTCTGGGAGACTCTACAGAAACAAATGAGCTAAATTCATCAGAAGGGACTTATGCTAATTGTAATGTGGAAAAAACCAGAAGCTACTTCACCACATTGTAAGAGACACAATCTTAAGTATGTATTACAGCCAGTTTGTTGTTTTTCTTCTAAATCTCTAAATTTCTTACAGTGGCAAAATCTGAGTTTTTTAAATGCACATAGCTTTCACATGAGCTTGGCTTCTTTTGGCTTATATACTAGGGAATATAATCAAAAAAGTACATGTGATGAATTGCTAACAGAAAGATATCTTCTTGACATTTAGACTATCTCAACCATATTTTATGACTGTGGCATATTTTATGACTTTATGCAGTGATAGATGATGGTAGAAGAAGGCTACTCCCTGTTGGGTTCAGGGTAGTCTCAAAACAGAGGGAAAATAATCTCTGTATTAAAGAGAACTTTCTTTACCAAATGGGCCCTGAAGGTAGGCTGCTGTTTTTTACTACTTCCAGCAAATGCTTCATTTCCAGAAATGATCTTCTTGCTTTATTTTATTTATTTAGTGAGTTGTGTTACAAAACTTAGCTCTGATGATTTATTCAGGCCTCATGAGGTTTACAGTAAGTTGATTCACTTGCCACAGGAAGGCAAGGCAAGACGAGACAAAAATAAACCTGAGTCTGTGGCACAAGAGGCAGATAAGTATTTTGTCTCAAAATTTGTCAGATACAGACTCATCATCTTTTGCAAATGAGAACACTAATCAGTAGTCTTGAGTCTGAGCTGAATCTTCAAGTTACATTAGGTAAACTATCATTTATATTCTGAGGTTGTTATACGTTTGAAGTTGGATTGAAAGTGGTACTGGGAAATCTTGTATGAGACAAGTTTATTAAAAGAAAATCTGTGCTGAAAACATACACTCTGGAGAAAATAAATTATGTTGTATTATCTGGTAAGTTAATTTATTTTCTTTCCTTGTAATATATTCCCTTCAGGGCTAACATCTTCATCTTTTGGTTATACTCCTCTGGAAAGAACCAGGTCGTGTTACACAACACACCAGTGCTGTGTAGAACAAAGCACAGGACAGTGGTTCAACCAGTCTATAAGAGCAGAATTAATATTTTGATGCTGTGTTCTGATTTCATGTTCAAGGAGAAAAAAGTTTCTTCTTCACAGAAGCTGGACTCATTTAGAATAAAAAGGTGTAGTGTGAATAAAAGACTCATACTTGGAAAAGAAGTATTAAATGTACATGTCCAAAGACATTGGGTGACCTTGAGAGAACATTGAGATTAATCTCTTCTTTTTCCATCCACGTAAATCAGAGCTTACTTGGAGGAAAACTGAGCATAATCAGACCCATTTTTCAGTGTAGTACCATACAGAGGCACATATATAATAATCAGTGTTGGCCTGACCAAATCACAGATCTATCTATGTCTGCATTTTCTGGATCAGTTGTTGGGCCTTTGCTTTATTTCACTTGGGGATTTTTTTCCTCAGAAATAGACAGTCACAAGGGTATCCTCATCTTCTCACAGTCTTTCATGTCTTTACCCTGTTAACTGTATTGAGAATTACTACTAGCTTGTTTTTCCAGACAGAGTTCTGAGAAACAGAATTTATTTAGGCAGCTACAGTGAAACAGCTACTGCTGGTTTTGGGTGGAAACAAAGCTTAACTCCAAGACCTTTCAGTACTATAGTGCAGCTTCCCATATAGCCTTACAAAGCCAACCCTGTCCCCTTCATTCTTTGTCTCTAACTTCTATTCTATTGCCTCAAGTACACAGAACATTGAATAGCCTCATGCAAAGCAGAACAGCAGTAGCAGTAGGGATTGAGGGATCCTTATCTTTGTTTGGTGGTTAGAATATCCACATAGGGGATAGACAAGTCTTAGTGTGCCTGGTAGAGATATATTCTTAGGCTATATTGGAGAACTATGAAATGCCAGAAACCTTTCAGGAGTAACTACATAGGGGTCTCTGAGAATCTAAAAACTGGATTTGGGAGCATCTAAACACTGTATTTGGGAGCATCCAGATGGATTTAGCAGCCTAAATAGGTCTTAAAAAAATCAAGTCATAGTTATCTGTGAGGAATTGGATATTAGATACTACAGGTAAAGTTGCCTAAGATTCACCCCAGTCTCCTAACCAGGAAAATTAGCATGTGCTGACTGAGGAGTTTGTCAAGCATAATTAGCTGCTCAATTAGCTACTGTGTCTTTTTCCTTTCTGTTTGCTAGTTTATGCAAGGTTTGATTTACAAAGGTGACATATTGTTATTGTGTGGGCTACAGTATTTGCAAGTTATTTCAGATGTTTGTAGAAACACAGACAGGGAAAATCACCTATCAATGGTCTTAATTATGTTTACAGGGATGCTGTATTCCTAATAAATCTATAATAGAAGACTTCTTACCACACAAATTGCAGCAAGTTCCCTTTTTCTGTTCCCCAGTTCATGCTTTTCACAAATTACTCTGCCTGCATGATCCCCTGGGAAAACTGTGCAGAGACATACAACATTGTGAGGGAAAAAAAAAACAAAGAAAAAGAAGAAAAATCACTTTGTTCTCAACATACACACACACACACACATGAACACACATACAGACACACACAGAGCTATTTACCTAATGGATGAATGCTGATTATTTCATACTATGGCTACAGGCATGAAGCATTCAAGATTGGGGGAGGAAGGGAAATATACTGTTGACACTAATCCCTGCAGGTGTGGAAACAGAGGTGGCTATAAATTTCCATTGAATTTGGTACCTAATGGGGTGGTATTTTTTCAATAATTCTTGTGCACTTGTCACAGAAATTTCACAAAATGGTCTATATATTGTATTGCATGTCATAAATACAGTAATTTATGGTGCATTGCTGCCTTGCAATCTAGTGCATGGTACTAAATTTGGGAACAGCTTTTTTGTCAATTTGGAAATGTAATCAGTGGTAACATATCTTCAAGATTCCTTTCTCTTCTCCCACTCCCCAAAATGACTAATACTTCTATTAATGGAGAGAAAGGCAAAAATGATAAGCCAGACAAAGATGGGTTTGCACCAGGAGGTACAAACTATAGGAAGGAGATTTAGATGACTTGATGTTGAATGGTTGCATCCAGAGGGTAGTGGCCAATGGCTCAATGCCCAGATGGAGATCCATGACAAGTGGTATCCCTCAGGGATCTGATGCTCCTTAATATCTTTAACAATGGCATAGACAGTGAGATTGAGTGCACCTTCAGCAAGTTTGCAGATGACATGAAGTTGAGCAGTGTGGTTGGCACAACAGAAGGAAGGGATGCCATCCACAGGGATCTGGACAAACTTGAACAGTTGGCTCATAAGAACCTAAAGATAAACAAGATCAAGTGCAAGGTGGTGCACCTGTGTCAGGGTAGCCCCCAGAATCCATACAGGCTGGGAGATTAATACACTGAGAGCAGTCCTGTGGAGAAGCATTTGGGGATTATGGTGGATGAAAAGCTGGGTATCTCCCCAAAATGACTAATACTTCTATTAATGGAGAGAAAGGCAAAAATGATAAGCCAGACAAAGATGGGTTTGCACCAGGAGGTACAAACTATAGGAAGGAGATTTAGATGACTTGATGTTGAATGGTTGCATCCAGAGGGTAGTGGCCAATGGCTCAATGCCCAGATGGAGATCCATGACAAGTGGTATCCCTCAGGGATCTGATGCTCCTTAATATCTTTAACAATGGCATAGACAGTGAGATTGAGTGCACCTTCAGCAAGTTTGCAGATGACATGAAGTTGAGCAGTGTGGTTGGCACAACAGAAGGAAGGGATGCCATCCACAGGGATCTGGACAAACTTGAACAGTTGGCTCATAAGAACCTAAAGATAAACAAGATCAAGTGCAAGGTGGTGCACCTGTGTCAGGGCAGCCCCCAGAATCCATACAGGCTGGGAGATTAATACACTGAGAGCAGTCCTGTGGAGAAGCATTTGGGGATTATGGTGGATGAAAAGCTGGGTATGAGCCAACAGTGTGCACAGTCCAGAAACCCAACTGTATCCTGGGCTGCATCAGTAGTGTGGCCAGCAGGTTGGGGAAGGAAATTCTCCCTCTCTACTCTTCCCATGAGACTCCATTTGGAGTGGTATCAGCTCCGGGGTTCTCAGTAGAGGAAAGACATGGACCTTTAGGAGTGCATTCAGAGGAGGTCATGAAGACAGGTGGAACATCTCTCCTATGAGGGCAGGGTGAGAGAGCTGGGGTTGTTCAGCCTGGAGAAGGCTCTGAGGATCCCTCATTGCAGCTTTCAATACTTAAATAAGTTTTATAAGTAAGATGGGGACAGACCTTTTAACACGAACTGTTGCAATAGGACCAGGGATAAAGGTTTAAAACTGAAAGTGGGTAGATTTAGCTCAGATACAAGTAAGAATTTTTTATGATAAGGATGTTGAAACACTGGACTAGGTTGCCTAGAGAGATGTCAGATGCCCCATCCCTGGAAACATTCAAGGATAGGTTGGATGAGGTTCTGAACAGCCTGGTCTAGTTGCAGAGGAGTTTGCACTGGATGACCTTTAAAGGTCCCTTCCAATCTGAAGTATTCTATGATTCTATGACTTTAGGGAGCAGCAATGCAGTCTAGAGCTTCTCTTTTGGAGGATGTTGGCTGCTAACTCATATTGGAGATACAGTAACCACTTAGTAGTATCCAGGATAAATTGCTTCCAAGAGAACTTTCCTTTTTAAGAACAGCTATCTCTGCATCACAAAACCCATAAATATAATCTCCTAGGAAAATTTAGGAGTGAAAACTCCTCACCAAAGGCCTTCAGGTGTTTCCATCCTCCTTTTTAAGTCAGTATTTGTAAGGATCTCAGCAGAGATACTCTACCCAATCTGGGAATTCAAGACTAGCCTGGACCACTCAATGAAACATAAACAATAGTGATGATACTCCATGAATAGCTGAACAGGATCTGCCACCCAGGCTGGCTGCCTAGTCCCTTCCTTAAATAAATAAAAGAATCTTCATGAACTACATGGATAAAGAGAAACAGTTCAATAATGTGTCAACTTTTGATATTTTTATTTTAACCAACAATCTCATTCTCTAAGCTGGAAATAATTCCTGCATGAAATAGTGCTTTGGGGGATGGTGCTCATTTTAAAAAAAAGACATGAGGGAGGAAGTTCTTCTCCTGACTATTAAATAATGAAAG
This sequence comes from Acanthisitta chloris, assembly GCF_000695815.1. Lineage (NCBI taxonomy): Eukaryota > Metazoa > Chordata > Aves > Passeriformes > Acanthisittidae > Acanthisitta > Acanthisitta chloris. Next base: position 17,557 of record NW_008669997.1, on the reverse strand, counting down.
TAGGCCAAGTCTCTGCTTGGATCCCAAGTTCTTCAAATAATTCATCATTTTCTTTTCCTTCTTCCCTTACCCTAGTTTCTGATTTTTGGAGCTTTTTTCCTTTTTTTTTTTTTCAAGAAAGTTGAAAGAAAATCAAGCTTCTAAGTAGCTCCTGGGATCCCTGTGAATTCCACATCAGGGCTTCCCAGTCTGCTGCTCAGCTGCAACAAAAGGATAAGAGAATATCAATGTCCTCCTGTTCAGCTAAACAGCTGAAGGCCTTTTATAACAATGGAAGAGATTTAGTCTTTAACTTGCACAAGAGTAATAAAACATTCTTTTTCATTGCAGTCTGTAGTATAAGTAGATTTGTCCCAAATGTTGTAAAATGTCAGTGGTGATATATTTACAGTCATTCTGCAAAGATTCAGGTAATAGAACAAGGGGCCAAACAAGTGAGGATCTGACTTTCCAGTGTCAGTGACAATTTGCCTTTATTAGGGAACAGGGGTGGGATTCACCTCATCCAGCTTTAGAGATCTTCAGTGTAGATGGCTCCAGCTGTGCTAGTCACCACAGGTTTCTTTGTAGTCAGCTGAGAGAACAGGCATGACCTATTTTAGAAGTCTAAATGCAGACTGCACAAGGATTTATGTCCCTTCATAGACTAGAAAGAGGTCCTAGATGGAAATGTCAAAATTTATTCAGATGAACTACACTATAGGTGACCTGAGGAAGTGGAACATGAAAACATATTGTGAGATGCAATGTGGTACCATTTGTAAGGCCCTGCTCAGGAAATAGGTTTACACTAAAATTACTGATTTATTTTTGAATTATTTATTTTACTAAAATTTACTTACTTTTTTCCTTCAAAAGTAGGAGAAAGATACTGTTACAGAAAACTCAAAGGAAGAGTTTAAAACACAGAAAATAAAGGACACCAAAATTATTTCTAATTATAACACTGATAATCCCATTGCCCTGAAAGAATAAAGCATTATGTGAATTTCATCTAATTTTCATATCATTTATCCTTTAGTTTCCTAGTTTTGGGTAACCTCTGCATAGGAAGAAATATCCATCAATTCAAAGTTAGTCACTTTCAAACTTAAAATGTTTCCTTTCTATTTTAAGTAAAGCCTCATTCAAGCACAATAGTTTTCAAATGCTACATGGAATGTTAAAGAAATGCTGATTTCAATGTTTCTGACTATGTCTTTGGGGTAAAGCGACAATGCAAACTTAAAATGTTTCCTTTCTATTTTAAGTAAAGCCTCATTCAAGCACAATAGTTTTCAAATGCTACATGGAATGTTAAAGAAATGCTGATTTCAATGTTTCTGATTATGTCTTTGGGGTAAAGCAACAATACTGAGAGTCACCTTTCAAGAATCAGCTGCAGGTTAGTGGCTGAAGGCTTATACTGAATTCACTTATAGAGGGTTTGGTATTACTAACTTCAGTGGTGCACTGGGTTTTTCCACCACCTTATCTGCAGGGCTTAGGTCTAAAGTTGGAATGAAATTTGGGCTAAAAATGTTACTCACCCTCCATGGTGTCTGTGGTCATGCACTGTCATTATTGCTGATGTTGAATAAAATCCTATTCCTGTCTCAAGTCCACAAGCTTCTGCTTCCAGGCACAGACCCTGTCTGTGCACAGAGTGGTGGTGCTCAGGGACTCCAAGTCCTCAGTCTTTGACACCTCTTTCGTTTCAATGCAGCACATTGCACTTGCTGCCAGCACCTGCTGGCATTGCTTTGTTCACATCTCAGTTGTCTCTCCTGCCCCTCAGACCAATTTAGGGGACAGCATGGCTTTCAGCCAACTTCCCTGTGGTTCTGTCTGTTATAAAATGCCATGAAGCAGTTCTTATTCAAAAAAATGGGGTTAAATTCTGGTCTCATGAGGAAAGAACTCTCTCTTTTCATGTGAGTGGGTCTTGCACTCATTCAGTTTATTGCATGGGGCCACAGACTTCCAGAGTTTAATAGGTACAATACTATAAAAACAGTAGAGTGTTTTACAGTATAGCTGTAAGAAAAGAGTTGAAGACTGAAAATCATTTCAGTAGGTATCTATGAAGGAGATAATATTCGCTGAGAGTTAAATTAGTGAACTTTTCTGTCTACATAGTTATTAATGATCTGCAATTTTTTCAATTTTCATTACGTATTAATGCACTACATGGATCCATGGTGCCACAAACAAATGGATTATAGAGTATATATGGTGTTCAGATTCTGGCTGTGTCTAAAAGTATATAATGATGACTTCTGAAAGTGTCACTGATCCATAATACCATGCACATGTTATTTCGGGATTGAAATTGCAAATTTTACTACATATATGGTATTATCAAACTGAAAAATCAGCAAGATAATTTATCTGAGAGCTGCTGGAATATGGGGGTAGGGAAAGGCTTGATCTTGCCATGTGGTCACTGTCAGGGACGTTTAAGAAATGTTTATTTCGACATTGCCTGGCTTTGATGACTGAAAGGAGACTGAAAACAGCGACCCCTGGACTATTTGTCTCAAGGCTTGTTGATTCCCAGGGTGTCTCCAGTCGCCAAGATTAGGAGGCACCATTGTCCTCCACCCAAATCCTCCAGCTAACAGATAACGATCAACATTCCGAGGTAATAATGACACCCCCTCCTGTGGCCCAGACCACGAGGCAGCACTGTCCACCATTGTCCACGACTGAAATCAGAGGCTTTGAATTGGCCAACTCCAGAGAAACTGATCAATCAGTGCTTGACAGAGCCATATAAACAGGACCAGCGTCCAGAGCATGGTGCACACTCACCACTGAAGGAAAGAGCTATGGATCATCAGAATGCTGATGGACCTATGGTGGTGACGATCCCTGTTTCTACATGACTACAAATCATTGGGATGCTGCTGGACTTATAATGGTGATCATCCCTGTTTCTACATGACTAAGGATCATCAGAATGCTGCTGGGCCATATGGTGGTGACTATCTCTACTGCACCATCCCAAGTCTTGCTTGCTTCCCCCCTTTTCTGTTTCTAACTTTCCTATTGCCCCTTCTCTCTCCCCCTTGAGTAAACAATGATAAAGTCTCACTCCCTAATGGTATTTTGACCTCGTTTGTGTCTTAATTCACATTGAGGGAATCAAACACTCCCGATTCTTATCTGACCAGGACAATCACTGACAAGTGGGACCTGAGTACAGAGGCCAGCAAATCTTTAATGAATATCACTTTGACTTTCCCACCTCAGCCTGGGAGAACACCAACAGTTTGCTAGAGCCAGTTTTCACAGAAATACCTCCTTATTTTTTTCGAATATCCCCACATGAAACAACAGGAGCAAAGACCTGACAAGCAGGAGATGACAAATGACTCTAACAATATGCATTGTTCCAGTAGCTGATCTCCACGTCTCAAAGGACATTTTGCTATCCCCATTAATTCATTGCACCATGTAACAGATTGCTTGTCCAGTGTCTAAGCCAACTCTACCTTTATACCTGGCACAAAACACAAAACAAGCCAGACAAGTGATTTTCATGTCTAGGTTGAAATATAATATCAAAGCAAAAGAATAATTATAGATCTAATTTCAATCCTTTCAGAAGTCTTTGAGAAGGTGCAGTTTGAAAACCTCTTACTTAAGTTTAGTCTAGCAGCTCTGTATGAACATAAGACAACCAGGGAAAGCTGAGTTGGAGCTGTGGCAGCCCAGGTATGGGAAATAACTGAATGCTCTGTATGTAAACTGGCACTGACTGCAGTACCGGGTGCCCATGAGTATACAAGAATCCAGCCCTTGTCTGAAAAGTTCAGACCAATATATTCTAAAGAAACAAGGCAAAAAATCTTACAGAAAACCTTTCACTCAGATATTTTGTTTTTAACCTTCTGTTTCGGAGAAACACTTGCAGTTTTTTGCAACACTGTCTCTGATGATCTTTCACATTTTTTACTTGATTATCAGGGATAATGTAAATACCAGAACTACCCAGTCTCATCTAATAGGAAGCTTTCTGAAACTAGAAAACAGTTAGCTTTTGTTGCTACTTATTCCTCCCAATTTACTTTTTCCAAATGTCTAAAACAAATCTATTACATTTGTTCATTACATGTTATATTCACATGAAAGTAGTCCTTTACCTTTGTAACTCTGGGCAGTAACCAGTGCATTATCATAACTGAAGAAAAAGAACTGCCAAACAGCTGTAACTATTTTAAAGAATCAAACCTCAGAGGTGTGTTATCACAAAAGCAAATTTGATATGGACACACAGACCAACACAAATTCTCTCCTAGCATAAATCATGCTAGTGCCTATATGAATCTGGACCAGGTTTTAGACCCACAGAGGATCTGACCTCTTGCTCTTGCAGTGGGCAGCTAGGAAAAGCAGTTACAGTAATTGCATCCTCAGCCATGCATGTGTTGGGCTGGAGCACATTCCTCAGATCAGCTTGTGGGAGCTGAGACACAATTTGTATAAAGGTGAAAAGACATCATAAGTTATGTACCCTGTGAAGGAGCTGCCAAGGTCACTGAACCAGTGGTTTTTATGTCATTACAGAAAATGAAATTTTGTGGGAGAGACAAATTTCCACAAGGAAGGAAACAGACAGAGCGAGCGTTTTGCAAATGACTCTGGGAAAAAGCAGCACAGAAATATTGTTCTCATTATGAGTACTAGCACATGAGATAATTGTGTTTGAGGTTGGTAATTACCATATTTGCATGTTTAGGTTGTATCTGTTCCTTCCATGTTATTAAGTGGCTGCTGCATTATTTCATCAGAATGGCATCCTGTCATCATGGGGGCTGAGATATCTTCTGTGTGTCAAAGCACACAGCTGTAAAAATATTGTGCAGCCCCTCGTTTTCATTCTACATCAAATTTGCAAAAAGCAGATTCATTTCTGGAAAAAAGTAGCATAGCTAATGCAGCTATGGCTGGGGGAGGTGGATTTGGGTGTATAGGGCTGGGGAAAACCTGGGCTAAGCCGCTCTCTGGTACTCCCATACACAGTGAGCTACAGGATTAATAATTACTGTGTTTTGTTCTGTGCACTAACAGACCTCTAGTCTATGTAGTGCAGAATGTTTTATGGATATGAATTAACCAAACTTTAAAAGCCACTTTCAGGGCACTTAACTTACTGCCACTTATGCCAGACTTCAATTTATCTGTCAACATCATAAAAGACTTGAAAAGTGGGTAAATCTGTACAGACCTGAAGATACACATGGATCATTTCTTAAACCATTTATAAGTTGTCTAATAAGACATTTCTAACATTTTCTGGAAATCAATATCAAATATGTAAAAATATATCCTCGTTACAGAAAGATCTAAGAAGATATAAAGGAAACAACTAGAGGCTAATGGAAAAGATTGTAACAAATGGGATAATCTCTTCATAGAGAAACTTTCCGACTCTCTTCTCATGACATTTCTAACACCTTCATTCCATCCAGCAATGGAAGGTCTATGCCAAAGCTCAGTAATTAACCACTAAATGTAATGAAAATTTCAAAATTGCATTGTTTGAATCAAGGTTTTCGACACTGACCCTCAGTTCTTGGGTACTATTGCAGGTTAAAAATAAGCAAAATAAGTGGAATTACATGCTTGCAGTTAGATGTGAATGCACAAGTGAGAAATCTAATGCCAAAGTTAGATCAGACAATTTTCTGAGGTCCTCACATTCTCAGTCTTATCCTCCAATGAAGTCCATTACTGAGCATTATAATTAAGCAAATGGCTGACTGGTCATCTTCAAAAAATTGTCTGATTTTAATATTATTCCTTCCATTTCAGCTACATTTATAGAGGTCTAAAATTGAGAACTTAATGCAAAGGTAATGAAAATTATAAACCATTTTGGGAAATCAAAATAATTATTCTATTTGTCTTGGGAGCAGTGATACATCCAAATGATTTATTTCACTGAAAGTTAAGCTCCTATGCATATCCACTGTGATTCTTGGACAAAGTGACCTTGTATTATTTTTTTCTCTCTTTTGCAGAGAAATGATAAGTAAAACACATGGCAGAAAATGAAGAAGACTGTTATTAAAGTAGAACACAAGAAAAAGTTCTAAGGAAAGTCAAGAGTCCTTGAAATGAAATGGAGAGCTGAAAGTCAAAGGTACAGAAAGACACAGTGGAACAATAAAGATTAAAGTTCAGGTTAGAAGGGCAAAAATGGTATGAAGTGACTAGGAGGTGAACATAACATTTTCTTCTTGTTATAGTCTAATCAGTTGTTGCTTTGCAACATCCAATACTAAATTTAGATATGGCGAGTGGGAAAACTAAAACCAGAAGATGCCTCTGGAGGTAGAACAAATCACTTATATCATTTTGTATAACACTAGGTGATGTGATTTAAATAGAAGGAAAGGCATTATAGGACAGTATATGTAACAACAGAGTGGGAAGAGGCAGTTACTGATTTATTGATGTTCTCTTTCTTTTGTCACAAAGAAATGCCTGTACAGAATACCTGATTAAACCAATTTTTGTTAAACTTTTAAATATGACTTCGATCTGTTCCTGCTTAGTCTATGGGCCTGCAAAGGTGTTCAGCATGGGTCCCAGGCTATTCTAGTAGAGATCTAGTCACTGTGCATTTCAGTTGAAGACTAACCTATGAGGAGAGGCTGAGGGAGCTGGGGGTGTTCAGCCTGGAGAAGAGGAGGCTCAGGGGAGACCTTCTCACCCTCTGCAATTCCCTGACACGAGGTTGGAGTCAGGTGGGGGTTGGTCTCTTCTCCCAGGCAACCAGCAGCAGGACAAGAGGGCACAGACTCAAGCTCTGCCAGGGGAGGGTTAGGTTGGATATTAGGAAGAGATTTTTTACAGAGAGAGTAATCAGACATTGGAATGGGCTGCCCAGTGAGGTGGTGGATTCACCATCCCTGGAGGTTTTCAAGCTGAGACTGGATGTGGCACTTAGTGCCATGGTCTAGTAATCATGGTAGGGTTGGACTCAATGATCTTTGAGGTCTCTTCCAACCCGGTTGATTCTATGATTCTATTGCAATTATTCCTCTTTGTCATTATTTTTTCAGAGCTTGAGCAACTTTATGGACTTTTTTTCAGTTATTGATGTGTAGATGTGGCATGGTTTAGGGGTGGACCTGGCAGTGTTTAGTTAATGGTTGGACTTGACAATCTTAGAGGTCTTTTTCATCCTTATAGATTCTATGATTCTTCGATTTTCCTCCAATTGACTCAATTATTGAATTATATGACCGCAAACTAGACACAATTGAGTGTTTAATTAAGGTTCCTTAAAAGCCCTTTTCCAAGTTGAACTCTCTATGTCAAGAGAGTTCTTGTTTAATATTGTTCAAGCCATACTGCATGAAAGACTTGTCTGTAAAGTTCTACCCATAAGTAACTGCTGCATGAGGAGCCATGCTTGCATGAGAAGGATTTTGAGACATCAAAATGTAATTCCAGAAGTTTAGAAGTACTCTTGGGAAGATAAATTTGGGCTTCTCCTTGGTCCAAATATTCAAACCCAGGATGTTATAGTCAAATACTCTGGGACAAAATTCAAGGGTGTGTGAGCTGGGCTCTAGGGTTTTCAAGGACACATCAACCTTCCTGAGAAAATTTGTCATCATATGATTTTCTGTGCATTAACATCTATGTTGCTCCTTATACTGTTCAACATCCCAGTTTGCAGGACAGGGGGAAAGGCTGAAGCTTTCAGTAGAGTGAAAGATATCACAATACTGGTTTTATCTACTGAGTCAAAAGAAAAAGTGGCCTATTTCATCTTAATATTGCTTGCTAATCCAGAAGGAGAGGGACCCCTCCTTGGCTGTTAAGTTTAATGTGTTGCCTGTCATCCCTAAGAGTTTTTATCTGACAGTCCAATTTGCCTGCAGGTTGCCAGATTTTCACCTCAGCAGCTGCTCTTCATCCATTTGCTCCTGCCCTGGAGGCACAATGACATCTGTCACAGCCATCAAGGCAGTTCAAGGCAGATGTTTACAAGGACCATGATTTGGGGTGTCAGGAGCAGCCTGGTGACAGTGATTCCCAAGGCATTTTACAACATCCCTGAGAGATTATCTGTCTTCCTAAAGTAGAGGACAGATGTTTGTTAGACCCAATATTTGGACATAAAATAGAAATGGAGACACTTACTTTCATGGCTCCTTGTGGTCCACAGGATAGGAAAATTACTGCTGTTTGAATTCACCTCTCTGTCCTCCCTATGTTTTGGAGATGTGACAGAAATACCTTGGTCTGACAGATTAAGAGGCTAAATGGCCTAACAAAGTGTGCATGTAGAAATGCTTGCCAGTTATTCATGGTTCTTAGCAGGCCATCTAGGAGTTTCAATGTCCACATATTGTTTGTAATGATTTTTGATCATTAATGAGTCTGGACTGTCTGCCAAAGGCATTACTTTTGTAGCTAATGCTGCAGTTTCCACACTAGATTTTTATTTCTCAGGGCTTTACCAAAATATTGTACTGAATATTTTCAGGAAAATATATTCTCTTTATAATCAACTTGATGATTTCCTCTGCTGTCAGGTCAGTTGGCTGCTTGTTTCTAAAGGAGACAAACTGAAGGAAAGGAAGTTTATGTTAGATATTAGAAAACAGTTGTTTACTGTAAGGGTGGTGAGATACTGGCACAGGTTGCCCAGGGATGTGGTGGCTGCCCCAACCCTGGTTGTGTTCGAAGCCAGCTTGGATGCAGCCCTGAGCATCCTGGTCTGGTGGGGAGGTGTCCCTGCCCATGACAGGGGAGATTGTGACTAGTATTGATCTGTAAGGTCCATTCCAATCCCTAAAATTCTATGAGACATAAAGACAGTCAATAGTGGGTCACTTTTGCTGTTCTGCCTTGTGTGACATAAAGGAATCTGACTTGCACACCATCGTGCTTGACCTGCAAGGTTTTGTGAGATGACAGACATCTGTGCAGTGAACAAGGCTTCTGTAGATTTGCCAAATTATGTTCCAGATACTCTTGTAGAGAAGCTGGGGTGACACCTCATAGGTAAGTGACTCTTTAAAGCAATTCCAAAGTTTTAGCACTGATATGTCTTACATCACTGAAAATGAAAAACATATCTAATCACTCAGGACTTACGTTGGGTCAGTGATGTTTTAACAAACGCAGAAAAACATATCTAATCACTCAGGACTTATGTTGGGTCAGTGATGTTTTAACAAATGCATTTCTTATTGAAGACACTGACTTTTCAACTTTCTGATTTTCAAAACTTCTTTCAGTATAATTATCCCTTATTAAAGGAATAGAAAGCACAATATGCTCATTCATTGAAAAGACTTAACCAAAGAGATGTTTTCTGAAATTCCTGAAACTTCTTTAGTATTTAATCACACACTTGCTACTTCAAATACATGAGGTACTTTTGGAAAGACTCGTGCAGGTGTTTCCAGAAATCTCAGGGGTGCATGTGTTTTATTCTAGTATGCAGTATTTGCCTGGATCAGTAACATTCTAACACTTCAATTGTGTTCTTCAGGCTCTGCTAGTGAAACTTAAAATGGTTTAAAAATGGTAACGTACTGTAACTAATCTGCAGCAGTACAAGTCAACATGATTCATACTCCCATTAAATTTTCTCAGCCTGGTAAATTTTCCTATTTTTATATTTCTGTGGAAAGCAAGCATGTCTACGACACTATGAATGGGGTTATCCAGGGCCACCTTCAGCAGAACACATCAAGATTTTTCACAATTGCTGATTATCCTATAAGACTCTTTTTGGTACCATAACTCATCATGCTTTCCTGAATCCTGCCTGATAGGACACCCTGAGTGTGAGTATGATGAAAACCATGTCTGAAGCAGCCAGAATCATTGAATACCTCTGAAAATACTTGCCAGGATCTTTCACAGGGGTCAAGGTGTAGTTCATGTTGCATTGATGTAGAGTAATGCCATGAGCTGCAATCCTTCTCTTAGGAGATGCACACAGATAAACCCCAGATACTGAGTCAGCAGAGACAGACAGACTGAGGATACACTGCTGCTCATGTGTGCTCAGTACCAGCTAGCAGGATTGTTTACATGTGCCTTGCTGTATTTGCAGGTTTTCTCTGTGTGCTTTCTTGTTTTCCCATCATTTTGTGCTATCTAATTAACATGTCAACTTGTGTTTTTCCTGTGCTGCAATAATCTTGTTTTTACTCCCTTTACTTCACCCTGTTTTCTTTTTTTAATACCTTTTTTTCATAATTTATCATTCATTTACATTTCAATTAACACTAGCTGTTTGTAAAAGCTACCCTGATGGGAAGTATGAAATAAATTATTGAAGTTAGTATAATCTGCACTTCCCATTACCACCTCATTTGCTTTAATGGCACTAAAAAGACTGTCACCCTCAATACAGCTCATGCTTCTAATAGGAATTCCCTTGGGAACCAGTCTCATGTGAATTACATATTTACATATGGCATAGACTGTGTTAGGTGATTATAGGCTGAGCTTTAGAGTATCCTTTAAGGATGACAGCTGCACAGAAAGCTGCCTTTCCAGAGTCAAAAGATGATACTACTTGATTCAAGATCTCTGAACAGAGTTCCCCCTAAGTATTGTCAATTTTTTGGGCACTGACAAAGTTGTCTGCCAATTTAGAAAGAAAATATATTAATCAGTGCATAATTTATTATTAAATCTGAGGACAGAATTTTTAATTTACATTAAAGATGTTTTTTTTCCCCCCAAGATGAAATGAAAAGAGAAAAAATCACAGAACTAAATTCCTTGTGAAGTGACTACTCGTTCACTAGATATGCAAATTTATGAGGATAATCTGATTAGTAAACTGTCCAATGTTTCTTGCTTTCAGTTTCAAGAAAAAGTATGTAATTAGTAGTGCCCTGGAAAGTGCCACATCAGTTTCAAGAAACTCAAAGATCAGGATGTCTTAGTTAACATCATTCAAAATAACTATGTACAGTACAGAGCAAACTGAGTCCTGGGGAACAGATTTTGCCTGTTCACTGCTTAGATATCAGGACAGATGTGGTCTGACTTTCTTAATGCCTGCCAGGAGCCCATCTGTGCATCTACATCCATACTTTGAAATAGCAGCATCCAAATTTCATGATCTAGATGACAGTACCATGTGAAATTTGGCCCTGGGCTACCCCTCATTGCCATAAGGCATTGTTTGACTTTGAGACATCCTTATTTCTATTTGTGTTTATGCCTTCCCATCTTCCACTTGAAAATGTGTTGAAGCCCAGCACAGTGGTGTTTTTTTAGCAAAATCTGATGTTGCACACTCCAGGGTACAATGTCACTACAATACTAAAGTGAGGATGAAAACCTGCTGGGCTAGTTTGAGGGACAACCTAGGATGGAGTGATATTAATAAAGAATTATAAAATCATGGAATGGTTTGACTTGGAATGGACCTTAAAGGTCATCTAATTCCAATCTCCTTGACATGGGCAGGGACATCTTCCACTAGATCAGGTGTCCCTTTGCTTGAATGACTATAAAGGAAAGGAATGTGCAAGAAATCTGTACATTTTATGCCTCCCAGGGGTGACACAAATATTCTTTCATAAATAACTTGGTCCTTATGGGGCAGGTTCCTGCTTCACACCATCCAAGTCCATCATGTAAGGTCAGAACAGTTCTATGCTTAGTTCAGGTTGAAAACTTTAGTTAGAATTTTATCATTTACTGTCATACTAATCTCCATGAAAAGCTATTTCACTTCCTGGAGGCATTCGAGGTAAATATAGTCATAACTGAGAAAAGAAAACCTAATTCTTTTGGTAAGAATAAGAGAAGGAGGAAAAAAAAAAAGAAAGAAACAGAAAAGAAAGAGAAAAATTCCCTCAAATCTTTACAAAGCACAGGGAGCCAAAAGCTATTGGCCTAGAAGACCTGACAACCTATGGGTCTAGTCAGCCTCACCTCCCTTTTCCAAATGAAAGATGTGACAATACACTTATTGGCAATTTCCCATTCATTCAAATTCTTTCAACTCGAGCCAGTTTTGTACTGCAAGCTTTTCTTAATGGCAGCAAATGTGGTCCCACACAATGACATCCCACACCATGAGGGTGATGAGGCACTGGAACAGGTTGCCCAGGGAACCTGTGGCTCCCCCAACCCTGGAGGTGTTCAAGTCCAGGCTAGATGGGGCCTTGAGCAAGCTGGTTTAGTGGAAGATGTCCCTGCCTATGGCAACTGGTTGCAACCCAAACCATTCTGTGACTCTGTGATGACACTCACTGATTCTTCAAACCCAAAGTCAGGCAAAGGAGAAAAACACTAATTGTACATTCTCTTTCTGCTTCTGAAACAAAGTGTAGCAACTCAGTGCCATGAGCTTTCTGGAACTGGGTGTCTGTCTCTACTATTCTGAAACTCTTCCTTTCACAGTACACATGTACTATCTTCCATCAAGGCTGGAACCAACACACCAGTCAAAACAATTCACTGACTAATTTTAAACAAAAACCCTGTTTACATGAATAATCATTACTGAATGCGTCTAAATATGAAAAGACAGCTCACAATAGCCACCTATTGTTAGAAGTCAATGCATTATGCATTGTTTGAATTAAATCAGTATCTACACTGCAGTAGATTAGTCTAGCTGGTGTCTTGTGGATTTGTTTCCTCTTCATTTTTTGCAACCCATCTGCCAACTACAATAGGTTGCAATTTTTGTTGAGCTTTTTATGCTAAAAAGTTATTAATACCAGATGTTCATTTCTTGGACTACCCTAAGCACAAAACATTCCATAATGAAAAACAAAATGTTAACAATTATATGTCCAAACTTGGTGGATTAAAGATCTTATTAAAATTCTGGGGTATGTCCTATGTTTAATGCATTAACTCTTTTTTTCCATCAAGGGAGGCCTGAGGCAGGAGAGGTTTCATTTTGCTCAAGGGAGAAAGGAAATGTATTCACATCTCTAGCATTGTTCTTTCACTGTGTTTTGTCAAAAATATCATGAATATAATAGAATTCCAGGGAGGACAATGAAAATACATAGGTCAGGGGTTTTAGCTGGGATTCTGGAGATAAGGATTGCTGTGCAAGACTTTCAATGAATTTTCAGCTGAGGTCAGCTCTACATTCCAATGAACAAATAACCCATTGGCAGAAAAATATAAATTGCAACAAAAAAAAGGAAGAAAACTCTCTGTTCTTAAAAAGAGAGACAGCTTTATCAGGGAAGAAGATAAGCAAAAAGACTGGATCTTCAGCTGCTATAAATTGGTGCAGCTGCATTATTAATTCTAGAGAGTTGTCTCTTTTCATAGCTTATCTCCCTCCATTAGTTTTGCTGAAAGCCATTGTTAATTTTCTGTGGCCTGGCTTAGGGGGAGTATAGCCTGGTTTGTTAACTTCCAGTCAACTGTTCCTGTCCACATTATTTAAGAGGCTGTAGATATTCCCAATGGATTTCTAAGGCCAAGAACAGGGAGGGAAGTAATCACTGCAGACTGAGCAGGCCAGAAATGCTCCCCAGTTCACAACTCATGCCAAGAAACTGGGGGTGGGTGATTTCATATGCCCTTTTGTATGCTATACAAGCCCTTTGTTAAAGCTTTCCACCTTAAGCTACTTTCAAGTCAAGAAGTGAAAGGACAAAGCAAGAAGTAACAGAACTTTAAGAGAGTCAAGAGAAAGAGCTGTGTTTGCTTCTCTTAGTGTCTTGCAGATGTGCAAGGCACAGGAGTGGCAGAGTATTCAGCCAATTTTCCTGGCTGGGGTGTTTCACACATACCAGTTTTCATGTGCACAGGAGTGGCAGAGTATTCAGCCAACTTTCCTGGCTGGGGTGTTTCACATATACCAGTTTTCATGCTATTTTGCAAGCATGAGCTGGTGAGTACTTCCCTGGAAGTGTTCAAGGTCAGGTTGGAAGGGTCACTAAACAAGGTGATCTGGTGGAAAGTGTCCCTGCCCGTGGCAGAAGGGTTGGAACTAGATGATCTTTAAGCTCCCTTTCAACACAAATCATTCTATGATTCTGTGAGTAATTCATTTTGGTTTTGCCTAAACAAGAAATGGGCCAATTAAATGCTCTGAAGTCTGGGACTTACCGCTGGGATTTATAGTGTTATTTTAGCTTGCTAAGAGTGAATTGAAATCAAGAGGAAAAATAGTTTTAACTTCTGCACTTCAAAGAAGTTTATAAGGTCTGGAAAAAATTTTTAGTGATTAAAAATTCTTTCTGTCTTTTAGATCTTGCAAGCACATGTACACGGAAGCATCTTGGAAACCGATCTCTAAGCTAAAAGCAAAAGGTTACTATCACTTCATAATTTAATCAATTTAGTTTCATATAACAATATTGCTATTTTCAAAAGCAAATTACCTGACATACGACAAGACCTAATTTCCTGGCACTGTTGTGTATTCCAACTCATATACTGTTAGCTTTTCCTTTTTGTGGCTATCTGTTGGATAATCTGCTCTCATTCAGTGCACAGAGCTCCCATTAACATCAGTGAAAATTTCCTGCTTGAAACAAGTGCGTGATTAGCAATAGGTGGCCTTCAATAGTTCACTTTGGATAAACCCTGTAAAGGTCAGATGTTTACCTGGAGCTTATCTGACTCACTCAAGCCTCTGGAGGTTACTAAATATCATAAACTGAACCTTTCTTTAAAACCTGATGGAACTTCATAATCTGAACCTGACCAGAAATACCATAGGTAAAGGATTTGCAGCAGGATTTTTTCTTTTTTCCCAGGTTCAAAAGCACATGATAATGAAACAGACAGTTATTTCATACTCATAGAAAATTCTTTATAAAATTTGGTCGTAAGCATGGATAAAGAAATTGGAGGGGTAAACGGAGATATGAGAGTTTTCTCTACCTGAACCAATTTAGCTGTCCTTATATGGGTCCAGACAGAAACACTTATTAAGATTGGAGAGGTTTTCCCAGCATGATATCAGTTCTTTTCCTTAAATGATGTATCTCTTCACTTTATCCTCTGCTTCCTTCCATTTATGCATGTGCACCTGTACACACACACCCCTACATAAATTTGCATATATATATGTATAATAATTGTTCTGAATAAAATATTTTTCCACTGTAAGATATACAGGCAGCAGTTCACTAGGTCTTTCAAATTTGCAGGCAGGCTGTGAGAAAATTATATTTGCCTTAAGCAAGATTATTTCTTCTAGCTAACAGTTCTGTGTCCTAGCAAAATAGCATTTTTTGATTTTCCAATAAATGAAGAAAAATAAAATAAAGATTAAGAGTGAAATGATGCAACTTTCAAAATTAAGTAAGCAGGTGTTATAATCCAGTGGGTACTTGCAGAGCTACTTTTCCAAGGAGAAGGAAAATAAGAGTTCAGAAAAATACTCAGAATTTCTTTTATACCCCTAGCTCTATCAAATTGTTTTCTCTGTATCTAATCCATTTATCTGTCTCACTGTAAACACACCTGCTTATGCATCCCTTCCCTCCCATATTTGTCTTCTTCCATCTTAAAGTCATCAGTCTTTTATCAGAGTACTATGCAATGCAGAAGCCTAATCATGTTCCTTACAGTAGACATTTTTATTGGGTTTTGTTTTGTTCTTTTTTTTGTACAGTTGTTTGATTTCATGTTACATATCAATTATGAGCATATAAAATGGCTGCCACACTGCACACACATGGCAAGAGGAATAAAAGTTTCTTGCCTTACAGGTCCAGTTGCTTCCTGCCCTGTTTTTCTTTGTCCTTTAAGCCTGAAAATCCTTTAAGCCTCCACCCAGTGTCACAAATTTCAGAGATTTCTAAGAGCACCAATGCTCACCTCCCAAGGCTGAAATCTAGGATCCTCTTGTCATCCAGGAACTGGTTTGACTGAAATCTGGAGATAACTTAGAAGCACAATCACAAGGTATGTAGGGAGAGGAAACCAAAGCTAAGTAACCCTCGAATATTCATACATATGTATTGATTACAGTCTTTTGGGAGCCAAAAGAAATGGTGGCCCATCCTACAGCTATAAATGGAGATCATCTCACTTCTACCTAATTCCCACAAGATGCCTGCTTGGTCCCACTTCTGATCTCTAGGGAGGCTGGATCTGCAGTCCTGGCTCTAAGGCTGCTTGTCTTCATCTCAAAATATTTCAGCTCAGTCTTTGCCCTGAGGTGGGCTGAGAGCCCTCAAGGTTTGCTGCTGATCTGGCAGAGTTGCCTATTTTAGATCCATGTATGAATATTTTAGACTTTACTTTAGCATGAAAACATACCACCGTAGAGAAAGTACAAAATCAATTTCTTCCAATTTGTTTATCCTATTTTATATCGATCTTAAATGCCCATTTGCAAGCCCCTAAAATTTATCAATGCATCCCATTTTCTCTTGGGATTTTGGTCTATTTTGAAATTATTCTTGACAAGAAATCTTGTGAAACAGACAACAAGTCAAAGTGTGAATTTATAGCTGGAATTTTGCTTTAGGAAGAGACTATTCTAAAAACATACTCATTACCAATATACCATTTAACAATTCATTGACCAGACTATCAGAACTGAGGTAGAAGAACATTATCATTTATTTTTACAGGACTGTAGGTAATACTCAAGAGATATTAAGATATAGGAATGTAAATAAATGTTCTGGCTTTTGGTTTTTTTTCCCATTTCTAATAAAATATTATAAAATGCATTTGAGAAGTTGATTTCTGAAAAGTCTTAGAGAGCCCAGAATTGTTGGGGAATCTCATTGTTTTGCAGTGATACTAAGTGACAAAATGTCATGGCAAACCTCAAATATTTTTCAGAAGGTTCATTTTTTGCTCCATTTTTCTTTTTTTTTTGCTACTACAATGACCTTCCTGTCACACACTCTAGATATCTATAGCCCCTTTCATCAAAAATATTAAGTCATATTTCTTGCTTGTAACATTGCTTTTCAGGAAAATTTTTTTGTGTTAAGACTGAGTCTTACCTTCCAGACCAAGATCCTTGTCCTATGTGGCTCTACCAAATGTATATTTACCAAGTAGGATTGGCAATTTAGGATTAGCTAAATATATTTTGCTTCAGTTGAGTCTCTTATTATTAAACAGTCTTTGCTTCTTAGTATGATTAACATTGTAGAAGACATGTAGCAGTAGTCATGATACACTTGAGGCACAAGCGACGCAGGCACAATAAGCTGAATTTTTTCCTTGTATTAGACCAAATTATATTTAGTTAACTAAACTGAAACATAAAATGGCAGTGCCCAACAGGTGCAAGTCAGGTCAGGTGATCCAGAAGAATACATAAACTATCCAAATATCTCTGCAAACATAAGAAAAAATTATCCTTACTGTGAGTGTTACTGTCAGGCTGTGGAGTCTCTGTCTTTAGAGATATTAAAAATCAAGTTGGACACAAACTTGAGTGACCTGCTCTAGCACAGCTTTCTTTGAGCAGGGGATTGAACCAGACAATCTTCAGAGATGACTGCTCACCTCGTCAACTTTGTGATCCTGTATCATTAACAAAACAAATGTGTAGGCTCAGATACTTGAAAGAATTAAAAAAGATTTTGAGTGCCTGTGTGCTGGTTTGAGCTGAAGT
>NW_008669996.1:0-281 GCF_000695815.1 Acanthisitta chloris | reverse complement strand
TCTGCCCCCGGCGGGGGGGGGGGTGTGAAGTCCCGCCCGGCAGCCCCGCGCAGAGGAGCCAGGAGAGCCCCACGGACCTGCACAGCCACAGAGCATCGCCCAGTGCTCGTCCCTGGGAGAGACAGAGACCTGCTGGCACTGACATGCACAGCCACAGAGCAGCGCTCAGCACTCAGCCCTGCCTGCCCTGGGAGAGAGAGAGACCTGCTGGCACTGACCCGCACACCACCAGAGCAGCATTCAGCCCTGGGAGAGACCTGCAGAGCCACAGAGCACCCAGC
>NW_008669995.1:0-1885 GCF_000695815.1 Acanthisitta chloris | reverse complement strand
AGACCACGTCTACCAAAGTCACTCCCTGTATTTGCAATAATATCAAACCCTGCTTGTACAAGTCACAGATCCTGATGTGGCACTGAGTGTCTCTAGCCCAGCATTTGGGGCTGGTGTCAGCTGTAGCTCAGTGCAGCCCCAATGAGCCACATGCACAGCATCAAGCATGTTGGAGGGGACTACAATGGGTCATCTGTTCCAACCTCCCTGCTCCAGCAGGGCCCTCCCAGAGCACAGGGCTCAGGATTGTGTCCAGAATGTTCTTGAGCATCTCCAGTGAGGGAGAATCCATGTCCTCTCTGGGCACTCTGCTCGATGACTGCACAGGAAAGACCATGTCTACCAAAGTCACTCCCCATATGGACAGTAATAACAAAACCAATTTGTACAAGTCACAGACCCTGATATGGCACTGAGTGTCTCTAGCCCAGCATTTGGGGTTGATGTCAGCTGTAGTTACCCTCAGTGCAGCCCCAACGAGGCACCTGCACAGAACCACTGAGGCTGAAAAGGTCCACAGTGTGTCATCTGGGCCAACCTCCCTGCACAAGCACAGTCAGCCCAGAGCTCATAGCAGAGAATTGAATCCAGGCAGCTCTTGAGTGTCTCCTGTGAGGGAGAATTCATGACCCCTCTGGGCAATCACTACTCACACTGTAGAGACCACATCTACCAAAGTCACTCCCTATATGGACAGTAATATCAAAACCAATTTGTACAAGTCACAAGTCCTGATGTGGCCCTGCATGTCTCTAGCCCAGAATTTATGGTTGTTATCTGATGTAGTTACCCTCATTGCTGCCCCAATGAGCCACATGCACAGAAATCACCATCATTTCGGTTGGAAGGGAGCACAGGGGCTCATCTGGTCCCACCTCCCTGCTCAAGCAGGGCCATCCCAGAGCACACAGCACAGGATTGTGTCCAGTGTGTTCTGAAGTACCTCTACAGCAAGGGAGAATCCACAGCCTCCTCTGGGCAATCTGTTCAGTGACTGCACAGGAAAGACCATGTCTACCAAAGTCACTCTCTGTATTAGCAATAAGATCAAAAGCAAATTGTACAATTCCCAAATCCTGATATGCATCTCTAAAAGTGAGAGTAATAATAGGTTTCCTTACCCTGTGTCTCAAGGCTGGAGTTAGAATAAGGAGTTAAATGGAATTGCAGAGTATTTGGGGTTGAAAGGAACCCATAAGGATCACCAAATTCAACTTGTGGCCCTTCACAGGACATCCCCAAGAATCCCACCATGTGGTCAACTCGTATGTAGGAGCAGAAAGCCACACCTAGAACCATAGTATCATCAAGGTGGGAAGAGACCTCTGTTGAAGAATGGCTAAGGGAACAGGGGCACAGCTCCCAGAGAGCATTGTGCGAGCAAGAGTCGAGCAAAGGCTTATGGGAGCTTTGAGCATATAACTAAGAAGTAGGCCTCAGGAGTTTAGCTTCTCAGCATTAGAAGTTATTTTTGCAGCATAATGTTGCAGCCAAAGGACAAGCTATCTGGGAAAGCTCAGCAATGTTGCAAACCCAAGGATGAACTATTCCGGGAAAACAAAGAAGGATTCTCCAGAAAACAAAGACTTCTTCACAGCTGCAGCTGCAAGCAGACATAGTAAATAAATGTAACCTGTAGAGCTTAGGTAATGCTAAAATGAATAATAGGTATAGTTGTCCTGCAAGCTAAGAAAGTATACAAATGTAACTTTCAGGGTTTAGGTAATGGTAAAGAGAACAATAAGCATAGTTGTTCATGCACTGTATAAAAGATGGACGATCGCTTATAATAAAGGAGTCTTGCTGGACACCATCGAGTGCGCATTTCTCCCGTCGATCTTCCACAAATGGTGCCCCTGACGTGATACTTTGTTGGATTACCACG